>NW_027446028.1:0-101759 GCF_038048845.1 Mixophyes fleayi
TATGAATCATGAATCATGAATTGAATCATAAATCATGAATCATGAATCGAATCATGAATCATGAATCATGAATTGAATCATGAATCATGAATCATGAATCATGAATCATAAATCGAATCATGAAATATGAGTTGAATAACGATTCGAATCATGAATTGAATCATGAATCATGAATTGAATCATGAATCATGAAGCTTGAATCATGAATCATGAATTGAATCATGAATCATGAATTGAATCATGAATCATGAATCATGAATCATGAATTGAATCATGAATCATGAATCATGAATCATGAATTGAATCATGAATCATGAATCATGAATTGAATCATGAATCATGAATCATGAATCGAATCATGAATCATGAATCGTGAATCATGAATCATTATTCATGAATCATGAATCATGAATTGAATCATGAATCATAAATTGAATCATGAATCATGAATTGTATCATGAATCATGAATCGAATCATGAATCTTGAATCATGAAATTGAATCATCAATAATGAATTGAATAATGAATCATGAATCATGAATCGAATCATGAATCATGAGTCAAGAATCATGAATCGAATCATAAATCATGAATTGAATCATGAATCATGAATCATGAATTGAATCATGAATCATGAATCATGAATCATGAATCATGAATCATAAATCGAATCATGAATCATGAATCATGAATTGAATCATAAATCATGAATCATGAATTATGAATTGAATCATGAATCATGAATCATGAATTGAATCATGCATCATGAATCATAAATCAAATCATGAATCATGAATCGAATCATGAATCATGAATCATGAATTGAATCATGAATCATGAATCATGAATTGAATCATGAATCATGAATCGAATCATGAATCATGAATCATGAATCATGAATCATGAATCATAAATCGAATCATGAATCATGAGTTTAATCAGGATTCGAATCATGAATTGAATCATGAATCATGAATTGAATCATGAATCATGAATCTTGAATCATGAATCATGAATTGAATCATGAATCATGAATCATGAATTGAATCATGAATCATGAATCATGAATCATGAATCATGAATCGAATCATGAATCATGAATCGTGAATCATGAATCATGAATCGTGAATCATGAATCATTATTCATGAATCATGAATCATGAATTGAATCATGAATCATAAATTGAATCATGAATCATGAATTGTATCATGAATCATGAATCGAATCATGAATCATGAATCATGAATCGAATCATGAATCATGAGTCAAGAATCATGAATCGAATCATAAATCATGAATTGAATCATGAATCATGAATCATGAATTGAATCATGAATCATGAATCATGAATCATGAATCATGAATCATGAATCATGAATTGAATCATGTATCATGAATCATGAATCATGAATCATGAATCATAAATCGAATCATGAATCATGAATCATGAATCGAATCATGAATCATGAGTCAAGAATCATGAATCGAATCATAAATCATGAATTGAATCATGAATCATGAATTATGAATTGAATCATGAATCATGAATAATGAATTGAATCATGAATCATGAATCATGAATCATGCATCATGAATCAAATCATGAATCATGAATCGAATCATGAATCATGAATCATGAATTGAATCATGAATCATGAATCATGAATTGAATCATGAATCATGAATCGAATCATGAATCATGCATCATGAATCATAAATCAAATCATGAATCATGAATCGAATCATGAATCATGAATCATGAATCATGAATTGAATCATGAATCATGAATCATGAATTGAATCATGAATCATGAATCGAATCATGAATCATGAATCATGAATCATGAATCATGAATCATGAATCATAAATCGAATCATGAATCATGAGTTTAATCAGGATTCGAATCATGAATTGAATCATGAATCATGAATCATAAATCGAATCATGAATCATGAGTTTAATCAGGATTCGAATCATGAATTGAATCATGAATCATGAATTGAATCATGAATCATGAATCTTGAATCATGAATCATGAATTGAATCATGAATCATGAATTAAATCATGAATCATGAATCATGAATCATGAATCATGAATCATGAATCGAATCATGAATCATGAATTGAATCATGAATCATGAATCATGAATCATGAATCGTGAATTGAATCATGAATCATGAATCATGAATCGAATCATGAATCATGAATCATGAATCATGAATCATAAATCGAATCATGAAATATGAGTTGAATCACGATTCGAATCATGAATTGAATCATGAATCATGAATTGAATCATGAATCATGAAGCTTGAATCATGAATCATGAATTGAATCATGAATCATGAATTGAATCATGAATCATGAATCATGAATCATGAATCGAATCATGAATCATGAATCGTGAATCATGAATCATGAATTGAATCATGAATCATGAATCATGAATTGAATCATGAATCATGAATCATGAATCATGAATCGAATCATGAATCATGAATCGTGAATCATGAATCATTATTCATGAATCATGAATCATGAATTAAATCATGAATCATAAATCGAATCATGAATCATGAATCATGAATTGTATCATGAATCATGAATCGAATCATGAATCTTGAATCATGAATTGAATCATGAATCATGAATTGAATAATGAATCATGAATCATGAATCGAATCATGAATCATGAGTCAAGAATCATGAATTGAATCATAAATCATGAATTGAATCATGAATCATGAATCATGAATCATGAATTGAATCATGAATCATGAATCATGAATCATGAATCATGAATCATAAATCGAATCATGAATCATGAATCATGAATTGTATCATGAATCATGAATTATGAATTATGAATTGAATCATGAATCATGAATCATGAATTGAATCATGAATCATGAATCATGAATCATGCATCATGAATCATAAATCAAATCATGAATCATGAATCGAATCATGAATCATGAATCATGAATCATGAATTGAATCATGAATCATGAATCATGAATTGAATCATGAATCATGAATCGAATCATGAATCATGAATAATGAATCATTAATCATAAATCGAATCATGAATCATGAGTTTAATGAGGATTCAAATCATGAATTGAATCATGAATCATGAATTGAATCATGAATCATGAATCTTGAATCATGAATCATGAATTGAATCATGAATCATGAATTGAATCATGAATCATGAATCATGAATCATGAATCGAATCATGAATCATGAATTGAATCATGAATCATGAATCATGAATCATGAATTGAATCATGAATCATGAATCATGAATCGAATCATGAATCATGAATCAAGAATCATGAATCATGAATCAAGAATCATGAATCGAATCATGAATCATGAATCGAATCATGAATCATGAATCATGAATCATGAATCATGAATCATGAATTAAATCATAAATCATGAATCATGAATCATAATTCATGAATTATGAATCTTAAATCAAATCATAAATCATGAATCGAATCATGAATCATGAATCATGAATTGAATCATGAATCATGAATCATGAATCATGAATCGAATCATGAATCATGAATCATGAATCGTGAATCATGAATCATGAATTGAATCATGAATCATGAATCATGAATTGAATCATAAATCATGAATCATGAATCATGAATCGAATCATGAATCATGAATCATGAACTGAATCATGAATCATGAATTATGAATTAAATCATGAATCATGAATCATGAATTGAATCATGAATCATGAATCATGAATCATGAATTGAATCATGAATCATGAATTGAATCATGAATCATGAATCATGAATTGAATCATGAATCATGAATCGAATCATGAATCATGAATTGAATCATAAATCGAATCATGAATCATGAATCATGAATCATGAATTGTATCATGAATCATGAATCGAATCATGAATCTTGAATCATGAATTGAATCATGAATCATGAATTTAATAATGAATCATGAATCATGATTCGAATCATGAATCATGAGTCAAGAATCATTATTCGAATCATGAATCATGAATTGAATCATGAATCATGAATCATGAATCATGAATTGAATCATGAATCATAAATCATGAATCATGAATTGAATCATGAATCATGAATCATGAATCGAATCATAAATCATGAATCAAGAATCATGAATGTAATTTTGAATCATGAATTGAATCATGAATCAAATCATGAATTAGATCATGAATCATAAATCATGAATCATGAATCGAATCATGAATCATGAATCATGAATCGAATCATGAATCATGAATCATGAATCATGAATCATGAATTTAATCATAAATCATGAATCATGAATTAAATCATGAATTGAATCATGAATCATGAATCATGAATCATGAATCATGAATCATAAATCGAATCATGAATCATGAATCATGAATCGAATCATGAATCATGAATCATGAATTAAATCATGAATCATGAATTAAATCATGAATCATGAATTAAATCATGAATCATGAATCATGAATCATGAATTGAATCATGAATCATAAATCATGAATCATGAAATGAATCATGAATCATGAATCGAATCATAAATCATGAATCAAGAATCATGAATGTAATTTGAATCATTAATTGAATCATGAATCAAATCATGAATTAGATCATGAATCATGAATCATGAATCATGAATCGAATCATGAATCATGAATCATGAATCATGAATTGAATCATAAATCATGAATCATGAATTGAATCATGAATCATGAATCATGAATCATGAATCATAAATCGAATCATGAATCATGAATCATGAATCGAATCATGAATCATGAATCATGAATTAAATCATGAATCATGAATCATGAATTATGAATTGAATCATGAATCATGAATCATGAATTGAATCATGAATCATGAATCATGAATCATTCATCATGAATCATAAATCGAATCATGAATCATGAATCGAATCATGAATTATGAATCATGAATCATGAATGAATCATAAATCATGAATCATGAATCATGAATCATGAATTGAATCATAAATCATGAATCATGAATCATGAATCATGAATCATGAATCATGCATCATGAATCATAAATCGAATCATGAATCATGAATCAAATCATGAATCATGAATCATGAATCATGAATTGAATCATAAATCATGAATCATGAATTGAATCATGAATCATGAATCATGAATTGAATCATGAATCATGAATCATGAATTATGAATCATAAATCGAATCATGAAATATGAGTTGAATCACGATTCGAATCATGAATTGAATCATGAATCATGAATTGAATCATGAATCATGAATCTTGAATCATGAATCATGAATTGAATCATGAATCATGAATTGAATCATGAATCATGAATCATGAATCATGAATCATGAATCATGAATCGAATAATGAATCATGAATTGAATCATGAATCATGAATCATGAATTGAATAATGAATCATGAATCATGAATCATGAATTGAATCATGAATCATAAATCATGAATCATGAATCATGAATCATAAATCGAATCATGAATCATGAATCATGAATCATGAATTATGAATCATGAATCATGAATCAAGAATTGAATCATGAATCATGAATCATGAATTATGAATTGAATCATGAATCATGAATCATGAATTGAATCATAAATCATGAATCATGAATCATGAATCATGAATCATGAATCATGAATTGAATCATGAATTATGAATCATGAATTGAATCATGAATCATGAATCATGAATCATGAATCATGAATCATAAATCGAATCATGAATCATGAATCATGAATCGAATCATGAATCATGAATCATGAATTGAATCATGAATCATGAATCATGAATTGAATCATGAATCATGAATCATGAATCATGAATCATAAATCGAATCATGAATCTTGAATCATGAATTGAATCATAAATCATGAATCATGAATTATGAATTGAATCATGAATCATGAATCATGAATTGAATCATGAATCATGAATCATGAATCATGCATCATGAATCATAAATCAAATCATGAATCATGAATCGAATCATGAATCATGAATCATGAATCATGAATTGAATCATGAATCATGAATCATGAATTGAATCATGAATCATGAATCGAATCATGAATCATGAATCATGAATCATGAATCATGAATCATAAATCGAATCATGAATCATGAGTTTAATCAGGATTCGAATCATGAATTGAATCATGAATCATTAATTGAATCATGAATCATGAATCTTGAATCATGAATCATGAATTGAATCATGAATCATGAATTGAATCATGAATCATGAATCATGAATCATAAATCATGAATCATGAATCGAATCAAGAATCATGAATTGAATCATGAATCATGAATCATGAATCATGAATTGAATCATGAATCATGAATCGAATCATGAATCATGAATCAAGAATCATGAATCATGAATCATGAATCATGAATCATGAATCATGAATCGAATCATGAATCATGAATCATGAATCATGAATTGAATCATGAATCATAAATTGAATCATGAATCATGAATCATGAATTGTATCATGAATCATGAATCGAATCATGAATCTTGAATCATGAATTGAATCATCAATCATGAATTGAATAATGAATCATGAATCATGAATCGAATCATGAATCATGAGTCAAGAATCATGAATCGAATCATAAATCATGAATTGAATCATGAATCATGAATCATGAATTGAATCATGAATCATGAATCATGAATCATGAATCATGAATCATGAATCATAAATCGAATCATGAATCATGAATCATGAATTGAATCATGAATCATGAATCATGAATTGAATCATGAATCATGAATCATGAATTATGAATTGAATCATGAATCATGAATCATGAATTGAATCATGAATCATGAATCATGAATCATGAATCATGCATCATGAATCATAAATCAAATCATGAATCATGAATCGAATCATGAATCATGAATCATAAATCATGAATTGAATCATGAATCATGAATCATGAATTGAATCATGAATCATGAGTTTAATCAGGATTCGAATCATGAATTGAATCATGAATCATGAATTGAATCATGAATCATGAATCTTGAATCATGAATCATGAATTGAATCATGAATCATGAATTAAATCATGAATCATGAATCATGAATCATGAATCATGAATCATGAATCATGAATCATGAATCATGAATCATGAATCATGAATTGAATCATGAATCATGAATCATGAATCATGAATCGTGAATTGAATCATGAATCATGAATCATGAATCGAATCATGAATCATGAATCATGAATCATGAATCATAAATCGAATCATGAAATATGAGTTGAATCACGATTCGAATCATGAATTGAATCATGAATCATGAATTGAATCATGAATCATGAAGCTTGAATCATGAATCATGAATTGAATCATGAATCATGAATTGAATCATGAATCATGAATCATGAATCATGAATCGAATCATGAATCATGAATCGTGAATCATGAATCATGAATTGAATCATGAATCATGAATCATGAATTGAATCATGAATCATGAATCATGAATCATGAATCGAATCATGAATCATGAATCGTGAATCATGAATCATTATTCATGAATCATGAATCATGATTTGAATCATGAATCATAAATCGAATCATGAATCATGAATTGTATCATGAATCATGAATCGAATCATGAATCTTGAATCATGAATTGAATCATGAATCATGAATTGAATAATGAATCATGAATCATGAATCGAATCATGAATCATGAGTCAAGAATCATGAATCGAATCATAAATCATGAATTGAATCATGAATCATGAATCATGAATCATAAATCGAATCATGAATCATGAATCATGAATTGTATCATGAATCATGAAACATGAATCATGAATTGAATCATGAATCATGAATTGAATCATGAATCATGAATTGAATCATGAATCATGAATCATGCATTATGAATCATAAATCAAATCATGAATCATGAATCGAATCATGAATCATGAATCGAATCATGAATCATGAATCATGAATCATGAATTGAATCATGAATCATGAATCATGAATTGAATCATGAATCATGAATCGAATCATGAATCATGAATCAAGAATCCTGAATCATAAATCGAAGCATGAATCATGAGTTTAATCAGGATTCGAATCATGAATTGAATCATGAATCATGAATTGAATCATGAATCATGAATCTTGAATCATGAATCATGAATTGAATCATGAATCATGAATTGAATCATGAATCATGAATCATGAATCATGAATCATGAATCATGAATCATGAATCGAATCATGAATCATGAATTGAATCATGAATCATGAATCATGAATCATGAATTGAATCATGAATCATGAATCATGAATCGAATCATGAATCATGAATCAAGAATCATGAATCATGAATCAAGAATCATGAATCGAATCATGAATCATGAATCGAATCATGAATCATGAATCATGAATCATGAATCATGAATCATGAATTGAATCATGAATCATGAATCATGAATTAAATCATAAATCATGAATCATGAATCATAATTCATGAATTATGAATCTTAAATCAAATCATAAATCATGAATCGAATCATGAATCATGAATCATGAATTGAATCATGAATCATGAATCATGAATCATGAATCGAATCATGAATCATGAATCATGAATCGTGAATCATGAATCATGAATTGAATCATGAATCATGAATCATGAATTGAATCATAAATCATGAATCATGAATCATGAATCGAATCATGAATCATGAATCATGAATCATGAATTGAATCATGAATCATGAATTATGAATTGAATCATGAATCATGAATCATGAATTGAATCATGAATCATGAATCATGAATCATGAATTGAATCATGAATCATGAATTGAATCATGAATCATGAATCATGAATCGAATCATGAATCATGAATCGAATCATGAATCATGAATCATGAATCGAATCATGAATCATGAATCATGAATTGAATCATGAATCATGAATCATGAATTGAATCATGAATCATGAATCGAATCATGAATCATGAATCATGAATTGAATCATGAATCATGAATCATGAATCATGAATTGAATCATGAATCATGAATCGAATCATGAATCGAATCATGAATCATGAATCATGAATCATGAATCATGAATCATGAATTGAATCATGAATCATGAATCAATTCATGAATCATGAATTGAATCATGAATCATGAATCATAAATCATGAATTGAATCATGAATCATGAATCATGAATCGAATCATGAATCATGAATCAAGAATCATGAATCATGAATCAAGAATCATGAATCGAATCATGAATCATGAATCGAATCATGAATCATGAATCATGAATCATGAATCATGAATCATGAATTGAATCATGAATCATGAATCATGAATTAAATCATAAATCATGAATCATGAATCATAATTCATGAATTATGAATCTTAAATCGAATCATAAATCATGAATCGAATCATGAATCATGAATCATGAATTGAATCATGAATCATGAATCATGAATCATGAATCATGAATCGAATCATGAATCATGAATCATGAATCGTGAATCATGAATCATGAATCATGAATCATGAATCATGAATCGAATCATGAATCATAAATCATGAATCATGAATCATGAATTGAATCATGAATCATGAATCATGAATTGAATCATAAATCATGAATCATAAATTGAATCATGAATCATGAATCATGAATTGAATCATGAATCATGAATCATGAATCATGAATTGAATCATGA
Source organism: Mixophyes fleayi (assembly GCF_038048845.1). Lineage (NCBI taxonomy): Eukaryota > Metazoa > Chordata > Amphibia > Anura > Limnodynastidae > Mixophyes > Mixophyes fleayi. Next base: position 9,827 of record NW_027446028.1, read on the forward strand.
ATCATGAATCATGAATTGAATCATGAATCATGAATCATGAATCATGCATCATGAATCATAAATCAAATCATGAATCATGAATCGAATCATGAATCATGAATCATGAATCATGAATTGAATCATGAATCATGAATCATGAATTGAATCATGAATCATGAATCGAATCATGAATCATGAATCATGAATCATGAATCATGAATCATAAATCGAATCATGAATCATGAGTTTAATCAGGATTCGAATCATGAATTGAATCATGAATCATTAATTGAATCATGAATCATGAATCTTGAATCATGAATCATGAATTGAATCATGAATCATGAATTGAATCATGAATCATGAATCATGAATCATAAATCATGAATCATGAATCGAATCAAGAATCATGAATTGAATCATGAATCATGAATCATGAATCATGAATCATGAATTGAATCATGAATCATGAATCGAATCATGAATCATGAATCAAGAATCATGAATCATGAATCATGAATCATGAATCATGAATCATGAATCGAATCATGAATCATGAATCATGAATCATGAATTGAATCATGAATCATAAATTGAATCATGAATCATGAATTGTATCATGAATCATGAATCGAATCATGAATCTTGAATCATGAATTGAATCATCAATCATGAATTGAATAATGAATCATGAATCATGAATCGAATCATGAATCATGAGTCAAGAATCATGAATCGAATCATAAATCATGAATTGAATCATGAATCATGAATCATGAATTGAATCATGAATCATGAATCATGAATCATGAATCATAAATCGAATCATGAATCATGAATCATGAATTGAATCATGAATCATGAATCATGAATTATGAATTGAATCATGAATCATGAATCATGAATCGAATCATGAATCATGAATCATAAATCATGAATTGAATCATGAATCATGAATCATGAATTGAATCATGAATCATGAGTTTAATCAGGATTCGAATCATGAATTGAATCATGAATCATGAATTGAATCATGAATCATGAATCTTGAATCATGAATCATGAATTGAATCATGAATCATGAATTAAATCATGAATCATGAATCATGAATCATGAATCATGAATCATGAATCATGAATCATGAATCATGAATCATGAATTGAATCATGAATCATGAATCATGAATCGTGAATTGAATCATGAATCATGAATCATGAATCGAATCATGAATCATGAATCATGAATCATGAATCATAAATCGAATCATGAAATATGAGTTGAATCACGATTCGAATCATGAATTGAATCATGAATCATGAATTGAATCATGAATCATGAAGCTTGAATCATGAATCATGAATTGAATCATGAATCATGAATTGAATCATGAATCATGAATCATGAATCATGAATCGAATCATGAATCATGAATCGTGAATCATGAATCATGAATTGAATCATGAATCATGAATCATGAATTGAATCATGAATCATGAATCATGAATCATGAATCGAATCATGAATCATGAATCGTGAATCATGAATCATTATTCATGAATCATGAATCATGATTTGAATCATGAATCATAAATCGAATCATGAATCATGAATCATGAATTGTATCATGAATCATGAATCGAATCATGAATCTTGAATCATGAATTGAATCATGAATCATGAATTGAATAATGAATCATGAATCATGAATCGAATCATGAATCATGAGTCAAGAATCATGAATCGAATCATAAATCATGAATTGAATCATGAATCATGAATCATGAATCATGAATTGAATCATGAATCATGAATCATGAATAATGAATCATAAATCGAATCATGAATCATGAATCATGAATTGTATCATGAATCATGAATCATGAATCATGAATTGAATCATGAATCATGAATTGAATCATGAATCATGAATTGAATCATGAATCATGAATCATGCATTATGAATCATAAATCAAATCATGAATCATGAATCGAATCATGAATCATGAATCGAATCATGAATCATGAATCATGAATCATGAATTGAATCATGAATCATGAATCATGAATTGAATCATGAATCATGAATCGAATCATGAATCATGAATCAAGAATCATGAATCATAAATCGAAGCATGAATCATGAGTTTAATCAGGATTCGAATCATGAATTGAATCATGAATCATGAATTGAATCATGAATCATGAATCTTGAATCATGAATCATGAATTGAATCATGAATCATGAATTGAATCATGAATCATGAATCATGAATCATGAATCATGAATCATGAATCATGAATCGAATCATGAATCATGAATTGAATCATGAATCATGAATCATAAATCATAATTTGAATCATGAATCATGAATCATGAATCGAATCATGAATCATGAATCAAGAATCATGAATCATGAATCAAGAATCATGAATCGAATCATGAATCATGAATCGAATCATGAATCATGAATCATGAATCATGAATCATGAATCATGAATCATGAATTGAATCATGAATCATGAATCATGAATTAAATCATAAATCATGAATCATGAATCATAATTCATGAATTATGAATCTTAAATCAAATCATAAATCATGAATCGAATCATGAATCATGAATCATGAATTGAATCATGAATCATGAATCATGAATCATGAATCGAATCATGAATCATGAATCATGAATCGTGAATCATGAATCATGAATTGAATCATGAATCATGAATCATGAATTGAATCATAAATCATGAATCATGAATCATGAATCGAATCATGAATCATGAATCATGAATCATGAATTGAATCATGAATCATGAATTATGAATTGAATCATGAATCATGAATCATGAATTGAATCATGAATCATGAATCATGAATTGAATCATGAATCATGAATTGAATCATGAATCATGAATCATGAATCGAATCAGGAATCATGAATCGAATCATGAATCATGAATCATGAATCGAATCATGAATCATGAATCATGAATTGAATCATGAATCATGAATCATGAATTGAATCATGAATCATGAATCGAATCATGAATCATGAATCATGAATTGAATCATGAATCATGAATCATGAATCATGAATTGAATCATGAATCATGAATCGAATCATGAATCGAATCATGAATCATGAATCATGAATCATGAATCATGAATCATGAATTGAATCATGAATCATGAATCAATTCATGAATCATGAATTGAATCATGAATCATGAATCATGAATCATGAATTGAATCATGAATCATGAATCATGAATCGAATCATGAATCATGAATCAAGAATCATGAATCATGAATCAAGAATCATGAATCGAATCATGAATCATGAATCGAATCATGAATCATGAATCATGAATCATGAATCATGAATCATGAATTGAATCATGAATCATGAATCATGAATTAAATCATAAATCATGAATCATGAATCATAATTCATGAATTATGAATCTTAAATCGAATCATAAATCATGAATCGAATCATGAATCATGAATCATGAATTGAATCATGAATCATGAATCATGAATCATGAATCATGAATCGAATCATGAATCATGAATCATGAATCGTGAATCATGAATCATGAATTGAATCATGAATCATGAATCATGAATTGAATCATAAATCATGAATCATGAATCATGAATCGAATCATGAATCATGAATCATGAATCATGAATTGAATCATGAATCATGAATTATGAATTGAATCATGAATCATGAATCATGAATTGAATCATGAATCATGAATCATGAATCATGAATTGAATCATGAATCATGAATTGAATCATGAATCATGAATCATGAATCGAATCATGAATCTTGAATCGAATCATGAATCATGAATCATGAATCGAATCATGAATCATGAATAATGAATTGAATCATGAATCATGAATCATGAATTGAATCATGAATCATGAATCGAATCATGAATCATGAATCATGAATTGAATCATGAATCATGAATCATGAATCATGAATCATGAATTGAATCATGAATCATGAATCGAATCATGAATCGAATCATGAATCATGAATCATGAATTATGAATCATGAATCATGAATTGAATCATGAATCATGAATCAATTCATGAATCATGAATTGAATCATAAATCGAATAATGAATAATGAATCATGAATCATGAATCATGAATTGTATCATGAATCATGAATCGAATCATGAATCTTGAATCATGAATTGAATCATGAATCATGAATTTAATAATGAATCATGAATCATGAATCGAATCATGAATCATGAGTCAAGAATCATGAATCGAATCATGAATCATGAATTGAATCATGAATCATGAATCATGAATCATGAATTGAATCATGAATCATAAATCATGAATCATGAATTGCATCATGAATCATGAATCATGAATCGAATCATAAATCATGAATCAAGAATCATGAATGTAATTTTGAATCATGAATTGAATCATGAATCAAATCATGAATTAGATCATGAATCATAAATCATGAATCATGAATCGAATCATGAATCATGAATCATGAATCATGAATCATGAATTTAATCATAAATCATGAATCATGAATTGAATCATGAATCATGAATCATGAATCATGAATCATGAATCATGAATCATGAATCATAAATCGAATCATGAATCATGAATCATGAATCGAATCATGAATCATGAATCATGAATTAAATCATGAATCATGAATCATGAATCATGAATTGAATCATGAATCATAAATCATGAATCATGAAATGAATCATTAATCATGAATCATGAATCGAATCACAAATCATGAATCAAGAATCATGAATGTAATTTTGAATCATGAATTGAATCATGAATCAAATCATGAATTAGATCATGAATCATGAATCATGAATCGAATCATGAATCATGAATCATGAATCATGAATCATGAATTGAATCATAAATCATGAATCATGAATTGAATCATGAATCATGAATCATGAATCATGAATCATGAATTAAATCATGAATCATGAATCATGAATTATAAATTGAATTATGAATCATGAATTATAAATTGAATCATGAATCATGAATCATGAATTGAATCATGAATCATGAATCATGAATCATGAATCATGAATCATTCATCATGAATCATAAATCGAATCATGAATCATGAATCGAATCATGAATTATGAATCATGAATCATGAATTGAATCATAAATCATGAATCATGAATCATGAATCATGAATTGAATCATAAATCATGAATCATGAATCATGAATCATGAATCATGAATCATGCATCATGAATCATAAATCGAATCATGAATCATGAATCAAATCATGAATCATGAATCATGAATCATGAATTGAATCATAAATCATGAATCATGAATCATGAATCATGAATCATGAATCATGCATCATGAATCATAAATCGAATCATGAATCATGAATCAAATCATGAATCATGAATCATGAATCATGAATTGAATCATAAATCATGAATCATGAATTGAATCATGAATCATGAATCATGAATTGAATCATGAATCATGAATCATGAATTATGAATCATAAATCGAATCATGAAATATGAGTTGAATCACGATTCGAATCATGAATTGAATCATGAATCATGAATTGAATCATGAATCTTGAATCATGAATCATGAATCATGAATTGAATCATGAATCATGAATCATGAATCATGAATCATGAATCATGAATCATGAATCATGAATCGAATAATGAATCATGAATTGAATCATGAATCATGAATCATGAATTGAATAATGAATCATGAATCATGAATCATGAATTGAATCATAAATCATGAATCATGAATCGTGAATCATAAATCGAATCATGAATCATGAATCATGAATCATGAATTATGAATCATGAATCATGAATCAAGAATTGAATCATGAATCATGAATCATGAATTATGAATTGAATCATGAATCATGAATCATGAATTGAATCATAAATCATGAATCATGAATCATGAATCATGAATCATGAATCATGAATTGAATCATGAATTATGAATCATGAATTGAATCATGAATCATGAATCATGAATCTTGAATCATAAATCGAATCATGAATCATGAATCATGAATCGAATCATGAATCATGAATCATGAATTGAATCATGAATCATGAATCATGAATTGAATCATGAATCATGAATCATGAATCATGAATCATAAATCGAATCATGAATCATGAATCATGAATTGAATCATGAATCATGAATCATGAATTATGAATTGAATCATGAATCATGAATCATGAATTGAATCATGAATCATGAATCATGAATCATGAATCATGAATCATGCATCATGAATCATAAATCAAATCATGAATCATGAATCGAATCATGAATCATGAATCATGAATTGAATCATGAATCATGAATCATGAATCATGAATCATGAATCATAAATCGAATCATGAATCATGAGTTTAATCAGGATTCGAATCATGAATGAATCATGAATCATGAATTGAATCATGAATCATGAATCTTGAATCATGAATCATGAATTGAATCATGAATCATGAATTGAATCATGAATCATGAATCGAATCATGAATCATGAATCATGAATTGAATCATGAATCATGAATCATGAATCATGAATTGAATCATGAATCATGAATCAAATCATGAATCGAATCATGAATCATGAATCATGAATCATGAATCATGAATCATGAATCATGAATCATGAATTGAATCATGAATCATGAATCGAATCATGAATCATGAATTGAATCATAAATCGAATCATGAATCATGAATCATGAATCATGAATCATGAATTGTATCATGAATCATGAATCGAATCATGAATCTTGAATCATGAATTGAATCATGAATCATGAATTTAATAATGAATCATGAATCATGAATCGAATCATGAATCATGAATTAAATCAAGAATCATGAATCATGAATCATGAATTGAATCATGAATCATAAATCATGAATCATGAATTGAATCATGAATCATGAATCATGAATCGAATCATAAATCATGAATCAAGAATCATGAATGTAATTTTGAATCATGAATTGAATCATGAATCAAATCATGAATTAGATCATGAATCATAAATCATGAATCATGAATCGAATCATGAATCATGAATCATGAATCATGAATCATGAATCATGAATTGAATCATAAATCATGAATCATGAATTGAATCATGAATCATGAATCATGAGTCATGAATCATGAATCATAAATCGAATCATGAATCATGAATCGAATCATGAATCATGAATTAAATCATGAATCATGAATCATGAATCATGAATTGAATCATGAATCATAAATCATGAATCATGAAATGAATCATGAATCATGAATCATGAATCATGAATCGAATCATAAATCATGAATCAAGAATCATGAATGTAATTTTGAATCATGAATTGAATCATGAATCAAATCATGAATTAGATCATGAATCATGAATCATGAATCATGAATCGAATCATGAGTCATGAATCATGAATCATGAATCATGAATCATGAATCATGAATTGAATCATAAATCATGAATCATGAATTGAATCATGAATCATGAATCATGAATCATGAATCATGAATCATAAATCGAATCATGAATCATGAATCATGAATCGAATCATTAATCATGAATCATGAATTAAATCATGAATCATGAATCATGAATTATGAATTGAATCATGAATCATGAATCATGAATTGAATCATGAATCATGAATCATGAATCATGAATCATGCATCATGAATCATAAATCGAATCATGAATCATGAATCGAATAATGAATTATGAATCATGAATTATGAATTAAATCATAAATCATGAATCATGAATCATGAATCATGAATTGAATCATAAATCATGAATCATGAATCATGAATCATGAATCATGCATCATGAATCATAAATCGAATCATGAATCAAATCATGAATCATGAATCATGAATTGAATCATAAATCATGAATCATAAATTGAATCATGAATCATGAATCATGAATTGAATCATGAATCATGAATCATGAATTATGATTCATAAATTGAATCATGAAATATGAGTTGAATCACGATTTGAATCATGAATTGAATCATGAATCATGAATTGAATCATGAATCATGAATCATGAATCATGAATCATGAATTGAATCATGAATCATGAATCGAATAATGAATCATGAATTGAATCATGAATCATGAATCATGAATTGAATAATGAATCATAATTCATGAATCGAATCATGAATCATGAATCAAAAATCATGAATCGAATCATGAATCATGAATTGAATCATGAATCATGAATTGAATCATGAATCATGAATCATGAATCATGAATCATGAATTGAATCATGAATCATGAATCATGAATTGAATCATGAATCATGAATCATAAATTATGAATCTTAAATCGAATCATGAATCATGAATCATGAATTATGAATCTTAAATCGAATCATGAATTATGAATCATGAATTGAATCATAAATCATGAATCATGAATCATGAATCATAAATCGAATCATGAATCATGAATCATGAATCATGAATCATGAATTATGAATCATGAATCATGAATCAAGAATTGAATCATGAATCATGAATCATGAATTATGAATTGAATCATGAATCATGAATCATGAATTGAATCATGAATCATGAATCATGAATCATGAATTGAATCATGAATTATGAATCATGAATTGAATCATGAATCATGAATCATGAATCATGAATCGTGAATCATGAATCATGAATTGAATCATGAATCATGAATTGAATCATGAATCATGAATCATGAATTGAATCATAAATCATGAATCATGAATCATGAATCATAAATCGAATCATGAATCATGAATCATGAATCATGAATTATGAATCATGAATCATGAATTGAATCATGAATCATGAATCATGAATTGAATCATGAATCATGAATCATGAATCATGAATCATGAATTGAATCATGAATTATGAATCATGAATTGAATCATGAATCATGAATTATGAATCATAAATCGAATCATGAATCATGAATCATGAATTGAATCATGAATCATGAATCATGAATCATGAATTGAATCATGAATCATGAATCATGAATTGAATCATGAATCATGAATCATGAATTGAATCATGAATCATGAATCATGAATTGAATCATGAATCATGAATCGAATCATGAATCATGAATCATGAATTGAATCATGAATCATGAATCATGAATTGTATCATGAATCATGAATCGAATCATGAATCTTGAATCATGAATTGAATCATGAATCATGAATTTAATAATGAATCATGAATCATAATTCGAATCATGAATCATGAATTAAATCAAGAATCATGAATCATGAATCATGAATTGAATCATGAATCATAAATCATGAATCATGAATTGAATCATGAATCATGAATCATGAATCGAATCATAAATCATGAATCAAGAATCATGAATGTAATTTTGAATCATGAATTGAATCATGAATCAAATCATGAATTAGATCATGAATCATAAATCATGAATCATGAATCGAATCATGAATCATGAATCATGAATCATGAATCATGAATTGAATCATAAATCATGAATCATGAATTGAATCATGAATCATGAATCATGAGTCATGAATCATGAATCATGAGTCATGAATCATGAATCATAAATCGAATCATGAATCATGAATCATGAATCGAATCATGAATCATGAATTAAATCATGAATCATGAATCATGAATCATGAATTGAATCATGAATCATAAATCATGAATCATGAAATGAATCATGAATCATGAATCATGAATCATGAATCGAATCATAAATCATGAATCAAGAATCATGAATGTAATTTTGAATCATGAATTGAATCATGAATCAAATCATGAATTAGATCATGAATCATGAATCATGAATCATGAATCGAATCATGAGTCATGAATCATGAATTGAATCATGAATCATGAATCATGAATCATGAATCATGAATCATAAATCGAATCATGAATCATGAATCATGAATCGAATCATTAATCATGAATCATGAATTAAATCATGAATCATGAATCATGAATTATGAATTGAATCATGAATCATGAATCATGAATTGAATCATGAATCATGAATCATGAATCATGAATCATGCATCATGAATCATAAATCGAATCATGAATCATGAATCGAAAAATGAATTATGAATCATGAATCATGAATTAAATCATACATCATGAATCATGAATCATGAATCATGAATTGAATCATAAATCATGAATCATGAATCATGAATCATGAATCATGCATCATGAATCATAAATCGAATCATGAATCATGAATCAAATCATGAATCATGAATCATGAATTGAATCATAAATCATGAATCAAGAATCATGAATGTAATTTTGAATCATGAATTGAATCATGAATCAAATCATGAATTAGATCATGAATCATGAATCATGAATCATGAATCGAATCATGAGTCATGAATCATGAATCATGAATCATGAATCATGAATCATGAATTGAATCATAAATCATGAATCATGAATTGAATCATGAATCATGAATCATGAATCATGAATCATGAATCATAAATCGAATCATGAATCATGAATCATGAATCGAATCATTAATCATGAATCATGAATTAAATCATGAATCATGAATCATGAATTATGAATTGAATCATGAATCATGAATCATGAATTGAATCATGAATCATGAATCATGAATCATGAATCATGCATCATGAATCATAAATCGAATCATGAATCATGAATCGAATAATGAATTATGAATCATGAATTATGAATTAAATCATAAATCATGAATCATGAATCATGAATCATGAATTGAATCATAAATCATGAATCATGAATCATGAATCATGAATCATGCATCATGAATCATAAATCGAATCATGAATCAAAACATGAATCATGAATCATGAATTGAATCATAAATCATGAATCATAAATTGAATCATGAATCATGAATCATGAATTGAATCATGAATCATGAATCATGAATTATGATTCATAAATCGAATCATGAAATATGAGTTGAATCACGATTTGAATCATGAATTGAATCATGAATCATGAATTGAATCATGAATCATAAATCATAAATCATGAATCATGAATTGAATCATGAATCATGAATCGAATAATGAATCATGAATTGAATCATGAATCATGAATCATGAATTGAATAATGAATCATAATTCATGAATCGAATCATGAATCATGAATCAAAAATCATGAATCGAATCATGAATCATGAATTGAATCATGAATCATGAATTGAATCATGAATCATGAATCATGAATCATGAATCATGAATCATGAATTGAATCATGAATCATGAATCATGAATTGAATCATGAATCATGAATCATAAATTATGAATCTTAAATCGAATCATGAATCATGAATCATGAATTATGAATCTTAAATCGAATCATGAATTATGAATCATGAATTGAATCATAAATCATGAATCATGAATCATGAATCATAAATCGAATCATGAATCATGAATCATGAATCATGAATCATGAATTATGAATCATGAATCATGAATCAAGAATTGAATCATGAATCATGAATCATGAATTATGAATTGAATCATGAATCATGAATCATGAATTGAATCATGAATCATGAATCATGAATCATGAATCATGAATTGAATCATGAATTATGAATCATGAATTGAATCATGAATCATGAATCATGAATCATGAATCGTGAATCATGAATCATGAATTGAATCATGAATCATGAATTGAATCATGAATCATGAATCATGAATTGAATCATAAATCATGAATCATGAATCATGAATCATAAATCGAATCATGAATCATGAATCATGAATCATGAATTATGAATCATGAATCATGAATTGAATCATGAATCATGAATCATGAATTGAATCATGAATCATGAATCATGAATCATGAATCATGAATTGAATCATGAATTATGAATCATGAATTGAATCATGAATCATGAATCATGAATCATAAATCGAATCATGAATCATGAATCATGAATTGAATCATGAATCATGAATCATGAATCATGAATTGAATCATGAATCATGAATCATGAATTGAATCATGAATCATGAATCATGAATTGAATCATGAATCATGAATCATGAATTGAATCATGAATCATGAATCGAATCATGAATCATGAATCATGAATTGAATCATGAATCATGAATCATGAATTGTATCATGAATCATGAATCGAATCATGAATCTTGAATCATGAATTGAATCATGAATCATGAATTTAATAATGAATCATGAATCATAATTCGAATCATGAATCATGAATTAAATCAAGAATCATGAATCATGAATCATGAATTGAATCATGAATCATAAATCATGAATCATGAATTGAATCATGAATCATGAATCATGAATCGAATCATAAATCATGAATCAAGAATCATGAATGTAATTTTGAATCATGAATTGAATCATGAATCAAATCATGAATTAGATCATGAATCATAAATCATGAATCATGAATCGAATCATGAATCATGAATCATGAATCATGAATCATGAATTGAATCATAAATCATGAATCATGAATTGAATCATGAATCATGAATCATGAGTCATGAATCATGAATCATGAGTCATGAATCATGAATCATAAATCGAATCATGAATCATGAATCATGAATCGAATCATGAATCATGAATTAAATCATGAATCATGAATCATGAATCATGAATTGAATCATGAATCATAAATCATGAATCATGAAATGAATCATGAATCATGAATCATGAATCATGAATCGAATCATAAATCATGAATCAAGAATCATGAATGTAATTTTGAATCATGAATTGAATCATGAATCAAATCATGAATTAGATCATGAATCATGAATCATGAATCATGAATCGAATCATGAGTCATGAATCATGAATCATGAATCATGAATCATGAATTGAATCATAAATCATGAATCATGAATTGAATCATGAATCATGAATCATGAATCATGAATCATGAATCATAAATCGAATCATGAATCATGAATCATGAATCGAATCATTAATCATGAATCATGAATTAAATCATGAATCATGAATCATGAATTATGAATTGAATCATGAATCATGAATCATGAATTGAATCATAAATCATGAATCATGAATCATGAATCATGCATCATGAATCATAAATCGAATCATGAATCATGAATCGAATAATGAATTATGAATCATGAATCATGAATTAAATCATAAATCATGAATCATGAATCATGAATTGAATCATAAATCATGAATCATGAATCATGAATCATGAATCATGCATCATGAATCATAAATCGAATCATGAATCATGAATCAAATCATGAATCATGAATCATGAATTGAATCATAAATCATGAATCATAAATTGAATCATGAATCATGAATCATGAATTGAATCATGAATCATGAATCATGAATTATGATTCATAAATCGAATCATGAAATATGAGTTGAATCACGATTTGAATCATGAATTGAATCATGAATCATGAATCTTGAATCATGAATCATGAATTGAATCATGAATCATGAATTGAATCATGAATCATGAATCATGAATCATGAATCATGAATTGAATCATGAATCATGAATCGAATAATGAATCATGAATTGAATCATGAATCATGAATCATGAATTGAATAATGAATCATAATTCATGAATCGAATCATGAATCATGAATCAAGAATCATGAATCGAATCATGAATCATGAATTGAATCATGAATCATGAATTGAATCATGAATCATGAATCATGAATCATGAATCATGAATTGAATCATGAATCATGAATCATGAATCATGAATCATGAATTGAATCATGAATCATGAATCGAATAATGAATCATGAATTGAATCATGAATCATGAATCATGAATTGAATAATGAATCATAATTCATGAATCGAATCATGAATCATGAATCAAGAATCATGAATCGAATCATGAATCATGAATTGAATCATGAATCATGAATTGAATCATGAATCATGAATCATGAATCATGAATCATGAATTGAATCATGAATCATGAATCATAAATTATGAATCTTAAATCGAATCATGAATCATGAATCATGAATTATGAATCTTAAATCGAATCATGAATTATGAATCATGAATTGAATCATAAATCATGAATCATGAATCATGAATCATAAATCGAATCATGAATCATGAATCATGAATCATGAATCATGAATTATGAATCATGAATCATGAATCAAGAATTGAATCATGAATCATGAATCATGAATTATGAATTGAATCATGAATCATGAATCATGAATTGAATCATGAATCATGAATCATGAATCATGAATCATGAATTGAATCATGAATTATGAATCATGAATTGAATCATGAATCATGAATCATGAATCATGAATCGTGAATCATGAATCATGAATTGAATCATGAATCATGAATTGAATCATGAATCATGAATCATGAATTGAATCATAAATCATGAATCATGAATCATGAATCATAAATCGAATCATGAATCATGAATCATGAATCATGAATTATGAATCATGAATCATGAATCAAGAATTGAATCATGAATCATGAATCATGAATTATGAATTGAATCATGAATCATGAATCATGAATTGAATCATGAATCATGAATCATGAATCATGAATCATGAATTGAATCATGAATTATGAATCATGAATTGAATCATGAATCATGAATCATGAATCATAAATCGAATCATGAATCATGAATCATGAATTGAATCATGAATCATGAATCATGAATCATGAATTGAATCATGAATCATGAATCATGAATTGAATCATGAATCATGAATCATGAATCGAATCATGAATCATGAATTGAATCATGAATCATGAATCATGAATCATGAATTGAATCATGAATCATGAATCGAATCATGAATCATGAATTGAATCATGAATCGAATCATGAATCATGAATCATGAATTGTATCATGAATCATGAATCGAATCATGAATCTTCAATCATAAATTGAATCATGAATGGAATCATGAATCATGAATCGAATCATGAATCATGAATCGAATCATGAATCATGAATCATGAATTGAATCATAAATTATGAATCATGAATCGAATCATGAATCATGAATCATGAATTGAATCATGAATCATGAATCATGAATCATGAATCATAAATCGAATCATGAATCATGAATTGAATCATGAATCATGAATCATGAATCATGAATCAAATCATGAATCATGAATCGTGAATCATGAATCATGAATTGAATCATGAATCATGAATCAAGAATCGTGAATCATGAATCATGAATCATGAATCATGAATCATGAATCATGAATTGAATCATGAATCATGAATCATGAATCATGAATCATGAATTGTATCATGAATCATGAATCGAATCATGAATCTTGAATCATGAATCATGAATCATGAATCATGAATTGAATAATGAATCATGAATCATGAATCGAATCATGAATCATGAGTCAAGAATCATGAATCGAATCATAAATCATGAATTGAATCATGAATCATGAATCATGAATCATGAATTGAATCATGAATCATGAATCATGAATCATGAATCATGAATCATGAATCATAAATCGAATCATGAATCATGAATCATGAATTGAATCATGAATCATGAATTGAATCATGAATCATGAATCATGAATTATGAATTGAATCATGAATCATGAATCATGAATTGAATCATGAATCATGAATCATGAATCATGAATCATGCATCATGAATCATAAATCAAATCATGAATCATGAATCGAATCATGAATCATGAATCATGAATCATGAATTGAATCATGAATCATGAATCATGAATTGAATCATGAATCATGAATCGAATCATGAATCATGAATCATGAATCATGAATCATGATCATAAATCGAATCATGAATCATAAGTTTAATCAGGATTCGAATCATGAATTGAATCATGAATCATGATTGAATCATGAATCATGAATCTTGAATCATGAATCATGAATTGAATCATGAATCATGAATTGAATCATGAATCATGAATCATGAATCATGAATCATGAATCGAATCATGAATCATGAATTGAATCATGAATCATGAATCATGAATCATGAATCATGAATTGAATCATGAATCATGAATCATGAATCATGAATCAAATCATGAATCATGAATCAAGAATCATGAATCGAATCATGAATCATGAATCGAATCATGAATCATGAATCATGAATCATGAATCATGAATTGAATCATGAATCATGAATCATGAATTAAATCATAAATCATGAATCATGAATCATAATTCATGAATTATGAATCTTAAATCGAATCATAAATCATGAATCGAATCATGAATCATGAATCATGAATTGAATCATGAATCATGAATCATGAATCATGAATCTAATCATGAATCATGAATCATCAATTGTGAATCATGAATCATGAATTGAATCATGAATCATGAATCATGAATTGAATCATGAATCATGAATCATGAATCATGAATCTAATCATGAATCATGAATCATGAATCGTGAATCATGAATCATGAATTGAATCATGAATCATGAATCATGAATCATGAATCGAATCATGAATCATGAATCATGAATCATGAATCATGAATTATGAATTGAATCATGAATCATGAATCATGAATTGAATCATGAATCATGAATCATGAATTAAATCATGAATCATGAATCATGAATTGAATCATGAATCATGAATCATGAATCAAATCATGAATCATAAATCGAATCATGATCATGAATCATGAATCGAATCATGAATCATGAATCATGAATTGAATCATGAATCATGAATCATGAATTGAATCATGAATCATGAATCGAATCATGAATCATGAATCATGAATTGAATCATGAATCATGAATCATGAATTGAATCATGAATCATAATTCGAATCATGAATCGAATCATGAATCATGAATCATGAATCATGAATCGAATCTGAATCATGAATCATGAATCATGAATCATAAATCGAATCATGAATCATGAGTTTAATCAGGATTCGAATCATGAATTGAATCATGAATCATGAATTGAATCATGAATCATGAATCTTGAATCATGAATCATGGATTGAATCATGAATCATGAATTGAATCATGAATCATGAATCATGAATCATAAATCATGAATCATGAATCGAATCATGAATCATGAATTGAATCATGAATCATGAATCATGAATCATGAATCATGAATCATGAATTGAATCATGAATCATGAATCATGAATCGAATCATGAATCATGAATCAAGAATCATGAATCGAATCATGAATCATGAATCGAATCATGAATCATGAATCATAAATCATGAATCATGAATTGAATCATGAATCATGAATCATGAATTAAATCATAAATCATGAATCATGAATCATAATTCATGAATATGAATCTTAAATCGAATCATAAATCATGAATCGAATCATGAATCATGAATCATGAATTGAATCATGAATCATGAATCATGAATCATGAATCGAATCATGAATCATGAATCATGAATCGTGAATCATGAATCATGAATTGAATCATGAATCGAATCATGAATCATGAATCATGAATTGTATCATGAATCATGAATCGAATCATGAATCTTCAATCATAAATTGAATCATGAATGGAATCATGAATCATGAATCGAATCATGAATCATGAATCGAATCATGAATCATGAATCATGAATTGAATCATAAATTATGAATCATGAATCGAATCATGAATCATGAATCATGAATTGAATCATGAATCATTAATCATGAATCATGAATCATAAATCGAATCATGAATCATGAATTGAATCATGAATCATGAATCATGAATCATGAATCAAATCATGAATCATGAATCGTGAATCATGAATCATGAATTGAATCATGAATCATGAATCAAGAATCGTGAATCATGAATCATGAATCATGAATCATGAATCATGAATCATGAATTGAATCATGAATCATGAATCATGAATCATGAATCATGAATTGTATCATGAATCATGAATCGAATCATGAATCTTGAATCATGAATCATGAATCATGAATCATGAATTGAATAATGAATCATGAATCATGAATCGAATCATGAATCATGAGTCAAGAATCATGAATCGAATCATAAATCATGAATTGAATCATGAATCATGAATCATGAATCATGAATTGAATCATGAATCATGAATCATGAATCATGAATCATGAATCATGAATCATAAATCGAATCATGAATCATGAATCATGAATTGAATCATGAATCATGAATCATGAATTATGAATTGAATCATGAATCATGAATCATGAATTGAATCATGAATCATGAATCATGAATCATGAATCATGCATCATGAATCATAAATCAAATCATGAATCATGAATCGAATCATGAATCATGAATCATGAATCATGAATTGAATCATGAATCATGAATCTTGAATCATGAATCATGAATTGAATCATGAATCATGAATTGAATCATGAATCATGAATCATGAATCATGAATCATGAATCGAATCATGAATCATGAATTGAATCATGAATCATGAATCATGAATCATGAATCATGATTGAATCATGAATCATGAATCATGAATCATGAATCAAATCATGAATCATGAATCAAGAATCATGAATCGAATCATGAATCATGAATCGAATCATGAATCATGAATCATGAATCATGAATCATGAATTGAATCATGAATCATGAATCATGAATTAAATCATAAATCATGAATCATGAATCATAATTCATGAATTATGAATCTTAAATCGAATCATAAATACATGAATCGAATCATGAATCATGAATCATGAATTGAATCATGAATCATGAATCATGAATCATGAATCTAATCATGAATCATGAATCATCAATCGTGAATCATGAATCATGAATTGAATCATGAATCATGAATCATGAATTGAATCATGAATCATGAATCATGAATCATGAATCTAATCATGAATCATGAATCATGAATCGTGAATCATGAATCATGAATTGAATCATGAATCATGAATCATGAATCATGAATCGAATCATGAATCATGAATCATGAATCATGAATCATGAATTATGAATTGAATCATGAATCATGAATCATGAATTGAATCATGAATCATGAATCATGAATCATGAATTAAATCATGAATCATGAATCATGAATTGAATCATGAATCATGAATCATGAATCAAATCATGAATCATAAATCGAATCATGAATCATGAATCATGAATCGAATCATGAATCATGAATCATGAATTGAATCATGAATCATGAATCATGAATTGAATCATGAATCATGAATCGAATCATGAATCATGAATCATGAATTGAATCATGAATCATGAATCATGAATTGAATCATGAATCATAATTCGAATCATGAATCGAATCATGAATCATGAATCATGAATCATGAATCGAATCATGAATCATGAATCATGAATCATGAATCATAAATCGAATCATGAATCATGAGTTTAATCAGGATTCGAATCATGAATTGAATCATGAATCATGAATTGAATCATGAATCATGAATCATGAATCATGAATCATGAATTGAATCATGAATCATGAATCATGAATCGAATCATGAATCATGAATCAAGAATCATGAATCGAATCATGAATCATGAATCGAATCAT
This sequence comes from Mixophyes fleayi, assembly GCF_038048845.1. NCBI lineage: Eukaryota > Metazoa > Chordata > Amphibia > Anura > Limnodynastidae > Mixophyes > Mixophyes fleayi. Next base: position 29,619 of record NW_027446028.1, read on the forward strand.
GAATCATGAATCATAAATCATGAATCATGAATTGAATCATGAATCATGAATCATGAATTAAATCATAAATCATGAATCATGAATCATAATTCATGAATTATGAATCTTAAATCGAATCATAAATCATGAATCGAATCATGAATCATGAATCATGAATTGAATCATGAATCATGAATCATGAATCATGAATCGAATCATGAATCATGAATCATGAATCGTGAATCATGAATCATGAATTGAATCATGAATCATGAATCATGAATTGAATCATAAATCATGAATCATGAATCATGAATCATGAAACATGAATCATAAATCGAATCATGAATCATGAATCGAATCATGAATCATGAATCATGAATTGAATCATGAATCATAAATCATGAATCGAATCATGAATCATGAATCGAATCATGAATCATGAATCATGAATCGAATCATGAATCATGAATCATGAATTGAATCATGAATCATGAATCATGAATTGAATCATGAATCATGAATCGAATTATGAATCATGAATCATGAATTGAATCATGAATCATGAATCATGAATCATGAATTGAATCATGAATCATGAATCGAATCATGAATCGAATCATGAATCATGAATCATGAATTGAATCATGAATCATGAATCGAATCATGAATCATGAATTGAATCATAAATCGAATCATGAATCATGAATCATGAATCATGAATCATGAATTGTATCATGAATCATGAATCGAATCATGAATCTTGAATCATGAATTGAATCATGAATCATGAATTTAATAATGAATCATGAATCATGAATCGAATCATGAATCATGAGTCAAGAATCATGAATCGAATCATGAATCATGAATTAAATCAAGAATCATGAATCATGAATCATGAATTGAATCATGAATCATAAATCATGAATCATGAATTGAATCATGAATCATGAATCATGAATCGAATCATAAATCATGAATCAAGAATCATGAATGTAATTTTGAATCATGAATTGAATCATGAATCAAATCATGAATTAGATCATGAATCATAAATCATGAATCATGAATCATGAATCATGAATCATGAATCATGAATCATGAATTGAATCATAAATCATGAATCATGAATTGAATCATGAATCATGAATCATGAGTCATGAATCATGAATCATAAATCGAATCATGAATCATGAATCATGAATCGAATCATGAATCATGAATTAAATCATGAATCATGAATCATGAATCATGAATTGAATCATGAATCATAAATCATGAATCATGAAATGAATCATGAATCATGAATCGAATCATAAATCATGAATCAAGAATCATGAATGTAATTTTGAATCATGAATTGAATCATGAATCAAATCATGAATTAGATCATGAATCATGAATCATGAATCATGAATCGAATCATGAGTCATGAATCATGAATCATGAATCATGAATCATGAATTGAATCATAAATCATGAATCATGAATTGAATCATGAATCATGAATCATGAATCGAATCATTAATCATGAATCATGAATTAAATCATGAATCATGAATCATGAATTATGAATTGAATCATGAATCATGAATTGAATCAAGAATCATGAATCATGAATCATGAATCATGCATCATGAATCATAAATCGAATCATGAATCATGAATCGAATAATGAATTATGAATCATGAATCATGAATTAAATCATAAATCATGAATCATGAATCATGAATTGAATCATAAATCATGAATCATGAATCATGAATCATGCATCATGAATCATAAATCGAATCATGAATCATGAATCAAATCATGAATCATGAATCATGAATTGAATCATAAATCATGAATCATAAATTGAATCATGAATCATGAATCATGAATTGAATCATGAATCATGAATCATGAATTATGATTCATAAATCGAATCATGAAATATGAGTTGAATCACGATTTGAATCATGAATTGAATCATGAATCATGATTGAATCATGAATCATGAATCTTGAATCATGAATCATGAATTGAATCATGAATCATGAATTGAATCATGAATCATGAATCATGAATCATGAATCATGAATTGAATCATGAATCATGAATCATGAATCGAATAATGAATCATGAATTGAATCATGAATCATGAATCATGAATTGAATAATGAATCATAATTCATGAATCGAATCATGAATCATGAATCAAGAATCATGAATCGAATCATGAATCATGAATTGAATCATGAATCATGAATTGAATCATGAATCATGAATCATGAATCATGAATCATGAATCATGAATTGAATCATGAATCATGAATCATGAATTGAATCATGAATCATGAATCATAAATTATGAATCTTAAATCGAATCATGAATCATGAATCATGAATTATAAATCTTAAATCGAATCATGAATTATGAATCATGAATTGAATCATAAATCATGAATCATGAATCATGAATCATAAATCGAATCATGAATCATGAATCATGAATCATGAATCATGAATTATGAATCATGAATCATGAATCAAGAATTGAATCATGAATCATGAATCATGAATTATGAATTGAATCATGAATCATGAATCATGAATTGAATCATGAATCATGAATCATGAATCATGAATCATGAATTGAATCATGAATTATGAATCATGAATTGAATCATGAATCATGAATCATGAATCATGAATCGTGAATCATGAATCATGAATTGAATCATGAATCATGAATTGAATCATGAATCATGAATCATGAATTGAATCATAAATCATGAATCATGAATCATGAATCATAAATCAAATCATGAATCATGAATCATGAATCATGAATCATGAATTATGAATCATGAATCATGAATCAAGAATTGAATCATGAATCATGAATCATGAATTATGAATTGAATCATGAATCATGAATCATGAATTGAATCATGAATCATGAATCATGAATCATGAATCATGAATTGAATCATGAATTATGAATCATGAATTGAATCATGAATCATGAATTGAATCATGAATCATGAATCATGAATCATAAATCGAATCATGAATCATGAATCATGAATCGAATCATGAATCATGAATCATGAATCATGAATTGAATCATGAATCATGAATCATGAATTGAATCATGAATCATGAATCATGAATCGAATCATGAATCATGAATTGAATCATGAATCATGAATCATGAATCATGAATTGAATCATGAATCATGAATCGAATCATGAATCATGAATTGAATCATGAATCGAATCATGAATCATGAATCATGAATTGTATCATGAATCATGAATTGAATCATGAATCTTCAATCATAAATTGAATCATGAATCGAATCATGAATCATGAATCGAATCATGAATCATGAATTGAATCATAAATCATGAATCAATCATGAATCATGAATTATGAATTGAATCATGAATCATGAATCATGAATTGAATCATGAATCATGAATCATGAATCATGAATCATTGCATCATGATCATAAATCAAATCATGAATCATGATCGAATCATGAATCATGAATCATGAATCATGAATTGAATCATGAATCATGAATCATGAATTGAATCATGAATCATGAATCGAATCATGAATCATGATCATGAATCATGAATCATAAATCGAATCATAAATCATGAGTTTAATCAGGATTCGAATCATGAATTGATCATGAATCATGAATTGAATCATGAATCATGAATCTTGAATCATGATTCATGAATTGAATCATGAATCATGAATTGAATCATGAATCATGAATCGAATCATGAATCATGAATTGAATCATGAATCATGAATCATGAATCATGAATCATGAATCATGAATCATGAATTGAATCATGAATCATGAATCATGAATCGAATCATGAATCATGAATCAAGATCATTAAATCGAATCATGAATCATGATCGAATCATGAATCATGAATCATGAATCATGAATCATGAATCATGAATTGAATCATGAATCATGAATCATGATTAAATCATAAATCATGAATCATGAATCATAATTCATGAATTATGAATCTTAAATCAAATCATAAATCATGATCGAATCATGAATCATGAATCATGAATTGAATCATGAATCATGAATCATGAATCATGAATCGAATCATGAATCATATATCGTGAATCATGAATCATGAATTGAATCATGAATCATGAATCATGAATTGAATCATAATCATGAATCATGAATCATGAATCATGAATCATGAATCATAAATCGAATCATGAATCATGAATCATGAATGCGAATCATGAATCCATGAATCATGAATCATGAATCGAATCATGAATCATGAATCATGAATCATGAATTATGAATTGAATCATGAATCATGAATCATGAATTGAATCATGAATCATGAATCATGAATCCTGAATTGAATCATGAATCATGAATCATGAATTGAATCATGAATCATGAATCATGAATCGAATCATGAATCATAAATCGAATCATGAATCATGAATCATGAATCTAATCATGAATCATGAATCATGAATTGAATCATGAATCATGAATTGAATCATGAATCATGAATCGAATCATGAATCATGAATCATGAATTGAATCATGAATCATGAATCATGAATCATGAATTGAATCATGAATCATGAATCGAATCATGAATCGAATCATGAATCATGAATCATGAATCATGAATCATGAATTGAATCATGAATCATGAATCATGAATTATGAATTGAATCATGAATCATGAATCATGAATTGAATCATGAATCATGAATCATGAATCATGAATCATGCATCATGAATCATAAATCAAATCATGAATCATGAATCGAATCATGAATCATGAATCATGAATCATGAATTGAATCATGAATCATGAATCATGAATTGAATCATGAATCATGAATCGAATCATGAATCATGAATCATGAATCATAAATCGAATCATAAATCATGAGTTTAATCAGGATTCGAATCATGAATTGAATCATTAATCATGAATTGAATCATGAATCATGAATCTTGAATCATGATTCATGAATTGAATCATGAATCATGAATTGAATCATGAATCATGAATCATGAATCGAATCATGAATCATGAATCAAGATCATTAATCGAATCATGAATCATGAATCGAATCATGAATCATGAATCATGGATCATGAATCATGAATTGAATCATGAATCTTGAATCATGAATTAAATCATAAATCATGAATCATGAATCATAATTCATGAATTATGAATCTTTAAATCGAATCATAAATCATGAATCGAATCATGAATCATGAATCATGAATTGAATCATGAATCATGAATCATGAATCATGAATCGAATCATGAATCATGAATCATGAATCGTGAATCATGAATCATGAATTGAATCATGAATCATGAATCATGAATTGAATCATAAATCATGAATCATGAATCATGAATCATGAATCATGAATCATGAATCATAAATCGAATCATGAATCATGAATCATGAATCGAATCATGAATCATGAATCATGAATCATGAATCGATCATGAATCATGAATCATGAATCATGAATTATGAATTGAATCATGAATCATGAATCATGAATTGAATCATGAATCATGAATCAAGAATCATGAATTGAATCATGAATCATGAATCATGAATTGAATCATGAATCATGAATCATGAATCGATCATGAATCATAAATCGAATCATGAATCATGAATCATGAATCGAATCATGAATCATGAATCATGAATTGAATCATGAATCATGATTGAATCATGAATCATGAATCGAATCATGAATCATGAATCATGAATTGAATCATGAATCATGAATCATGAATTGAATCATGAATCATGAATCGAATCATGAATCGAATCATGATCTTGAATCATGAATCATGAATCATGAAGTGAATCATGAATCATGAATCGAATCATGAATCATGAATTGAATCATAATCGAATCATGAATATGAATTGAATCATGAATCATGAATTGAATCATGAATCCTGAATCATGAATCATGAATCATGCATCATGAATCATAAATCGAATCCTGAATCATGAATCGAATCATGAATTATGAATCATGAATCATGAATTGAATCATAAATCATGAATCATGAATTGAATCATGAATCATGAATCATGAATTGTATCATGAATCATGAATTGAATCATAAATCGAATCATGAATCATGAATCATGAATCATGAATCTTGAATCATGAATTGAATCATGAATCTGAATTTAATAATGAATCATGAATCGAATCATGAATCATGAGTCAAGAATCATGAATCGAATCATGAATCATGAATTAGATCATGAATCATGAATCATGAATCATGAATCGAATCTTGAATCATGAATCATGAATCATGAATCATGAATCATGATTGAATCATAAATCATGAATCATGAATTCAATCATGATCATGAATCATGAATCATGAATCATAAATCGAATCATGAATCATGAATCATGAATCGAATCATGAATCATGGAATCATGAATTAAATCATGAATCATGAATCATGAATCGAATCATGAATCATGATCATGAATTAAATCATGAATCATGAATCATGAATTATGAATGAATCATGAATCATGAATTGAATCATGAATCATGAATCGAATCATGAATCATGAATCATGAATTGAATCATGAATCATGAATCATGAATTGAATCATGATTCATAATTCGAATCATGAATCGAATCATGAATCATGAATCATGAATCATGAATCGAATCATGAATCATGAGTTTAATCAGGATTCGAATCATGAATTGAATCATGAATCATGAATTGAATCATGAATCATGAATCTTGAATCATGAATCATGAATTGAATCATGAATCATGAATTGAATCATGAATCATGAATCATGAATCATAAATAATGAATCATGAATCGAATCATGAATCATGAATTGAATCATGAATCATGAATCATGAATCATGAATCATGAATTGAATCATGAATCATGAATCATGAATCGAATCATGAATCATGAATCAAGAATCATGAATCGAATCATGAATCATGAATCGAATCATGAATCATGAATCATAAATCATGAATCATGATTGAATCAGGAATCATGAATCATGAATTAAATCATAAATCATGAATCATGAATCATAATTCATGAATTATGAATCTTAAATCGAATCATAAATCATGAATCGAATCATGAATCATGAATCTTGATTGAATCATGAATCATGAATCATGAATCATGAATCGAATCATGAATCATGAATCATGAATCGTGAATCATGAATCATGAATTGAATCATGAATCATGAATCATGAATTGAATCATAAATCATGAATCATGAATCATGAATCATGAAACATGAATCATAAATCGAATCATGAATCATGAATCGAATCATGAATCATGAATCATGAATTGAATCATGAATCATAAATCATGAATCGAATCATGAATCATGAATCGAATCATGAATCATGAATCATGAATCGAATCATGAATCATGAATCATGAATTGAATCATGAATCATGAATCATGAATTGAATCATGAATCATGAATCGAATTATGAATCATGAATCATGAATTGAATCATGAATCATGAATCATGAATCATGAATTGAATCATGAATCATGAATCGAATCATGGAATCGAATCATGAATCATGAATCATGAATCATGAATCATGGAATTGAATCATGAATCATGAATCGAATCATGAATCATGAATTGAATCATAAATCGAATCATGAATCATGAATCATGAATCATGAAATCATGAATTGTATCATGAATCATGAATCGAATCATGAATCTTGAATCATGATTGAATCATGATCATGAATTTAATAATGAATCATGAATCATGAATCGAATCATGAATCACATGAATCGAATCATGAATCATGAATTAAATCAAGAATCATGAATCATGAATCATGAATTGAATCATGAATCATAAATCATGAATCATGAATTGAATCATGAATCATGAATCATGAATCGAATCATAAATCATGAATCAAGAATCATGAATGTAATTTTGAATCATGAATTGAATCATGAATCAAATCATGAATTAGATCATGAATCATAAATCATGAATCATGAATCATGAATCATGAATCATGAATCATGAATTGAATCATGAATCATGAATCATGAGTCATGAATCATGAATCATAAATCGAATCATGAATCATGAATCATGAATCGAATCATGAATCATGAATTAAATCATGAATCATGAATCATGAATCATGAATTGAATCATGAATCATAAATCATGAATCATGAAATGAATCATGAATCATGAATCATGAATCGAATCATAAATCATGAATCAAGAATCATGAATGTAATTTTGAATCATGAATTGAATCATGAATCAAATCATGAATTAGATCATGAATCATGAATCATGAATCATGAATCGAATCATGAGTCATGAATCATGAATCATGAATCATGAATCATGAATTGAATCATAAATCATGAATCATGAATTGAATCATGAATCATGAATCATGAATCGAATCATTAATCATGAATCATGAATTAAATCATGAATCATGAATCATGAATTATGAATTGAATCATGAATCATGAATTGAATCATGAATCATGAATCATGAATCATGAATCATGCATCATGAATCATAAATCGAATCATGAATCATGAATCGAATAATGAATTATGAATCATGAATCATGAATTAAATCATAAATCATGAATCATGAATCATGAATCATGAATTGAATCATAAATCATGAATCATGAATCATGAATCATGAATCATGCATCATGAATCATAAATCGAATCATGAATCATGAATCAAATCATGAATCATGAATCATGAATTGAATCATAAATCATGAATCATAAATTGAATCATGAATCATGAATCCTGAATTGAATCATGAATCATGAATCATGAATTATGATTCATAAATCGAATCATGAAATATGAGTTGAATCACGATTTGAATCATGAATTGAATCATGAATCATGATTGAATCATGAATCATGAATCTTGAATCATGAATCATGAATTGAATCATGAATCATGAATTGAATCATGAATCATGAATCATGAATCATGAATCATGAATTGAATCATGAATCATGAATCATGAATCGAATAATGAATCATGAATTGAATCATGAATCATGAATCATGAATTGAATAATGAATCATAATTCATGAATCGAATCATGAATCATGAATCAAGAATCATGAATCGAATCATGAATCATGAATTGAATCATGAATCATGAATTGAATCATGAATCATGAATCATGAATCATGAATCATGCATCATGAATCATAAATCGAATCATGAATCATGAATCAAATCATGAATCATGAATCATGAATTGAATCATAAATCATGAATCATAAATTGAATCATGAATCATGAATCCTGAATTGAATCATGAATCATGAATCATGAATTATGATTCATAAATCGAATCATGAAATATGAGTTGAATCACGATTTGAATCATGAATTGAATCATGAATCATGATTGAATCATGAATCATGAATCTTGAATCATGAATCATGAATTGAATCATGAATCATGAATTGAATCATGAATCATGAATCATGAATCATGAATCATGATTGAATCATGAATCATGAATCATGAATCGAATAATGAATCATGAATTGAATCATGAATCATGAATCATGAATTGAATAATGAATCATAATTCATGAATCGAATCATGAATCATGAATCAAGAATCATGAATCGAATCATGAATCATGAATTGAATCATGAATCATGAATTGAATCATGAATCATGAATCATGAATCATGAATCATGAATCATGAATTGAATCATGAATCATGAATCATGAATTGAATCATGAATCATGAATCATAAATTATGAATCTTAAATCGAATCATGAATCATGAATCATGAATTATGAATCTTAAATCGAATCATGAATTATGAATCATGAATTGAATCATAAATCATGAATCATGAATCATGAATCATAAATCGAATCATGAATCATGAATCATGAATCATGAATCATGAATTATGAATCATGAATCATGAATCAAGAATTGAATCATGAATCATGAATCATGAATTATGAATTGAATCATGAATCATGAATCATGAATTGAATCATGAATCATGAATCATGAATCATGAATCATGAATTGAATCATGAATTATGAATCATGAATTGAATCATGAATCATGAATCATGAATCATGAATCGTGAATCATGAATCATGAATTGAATCATGAATCATGAATTGAATCATGAATCATGAATCATGAATTGAATCATAAATCATGAATCATGAATCATGAATCATAAATCGAATCATGAATCATGAATCATGAATCATGAATTATGAATCATGAATCATGAATCAAGAATTGAATCATGAATCATGAATCATGAATTATGAATTGAATCATGAATCATGAATCATGAATTGAATCATGAATCATGAATCATGAATCATGAATTAAATCATGAATTATGAATCATGAATTGAATCATGAATCATAAATCATGAATTGAATCATGAATCATGAATCATGAATCATAAATCGAATCATGAATCATGAATCATGAATCGAATCATGAATCATGAATCATGAATCATGAATTGAATCATGAATCATGAATCATGAATTGAATCATGAATCATGAATCATGAATCGAATCATGAATCATGAATTGAATCATGAATCATGAATCATGAATCATGAATTGAATCATGAATCATGAATCGAATCATGAATCATGAATTGAATCATGAATCGAATCATGAATCATGAATCATGAATTGTATCATGAATCATGAATCGAATCATGAATCTTCAATCATAAATTGAATCATGAATCGAATCATGAATCATGAATCGAATCATGAATCATGAATTGAATCATAAATCATGAATCATGAATCGAATCATGAATCATGAATCATGAATTATGAATTGAATCATGAATCATGAATCATGAATTGAATCATGAATCATGAATCATGAATCATGAATCATGCATCATGAATCATAAATCAAATCATGAATCATGAATCGAATCATGAATCATGAATCATGAATCATGAATTGAATCATGAATCATGAATCATGAATTGAATCATGAATCATGAATCGAATCATGAATCATGAATCATGAATCACGAATCATAAATCGAATCATAAATCATGAGTTTAATCAGGATTCGAATCATGAATTGAATCATGAATCATGAATTGAATCATGAATCATGAATCTTGAATCATGATTCATGAATTGAATCATGAATCATGAATTGAATCATGAATCATGAATCATGAATCATGAATCATGAATCGAATCATGAATCATGAATTGAATCATGAATCATGAATCATGAATCATGAATCATGAATCATGAATCATGAATTGAATCATGAATCATGAATCATGAATCGAATCATGAATCATGAATCAAGAATCATTAATCGAATCATGAATCATGAATCGAATCATGAATCATGAATCATGAATCATGAATTGAATCATGAATCATGAATCATGAATTAAATCATAAATCATGAATCATGAATCATAATTCATGAATTATGAATCTTAAATCGAATCATAAATCATGAATCGAATCATGAATCATGAATCATGAATTGAATCATGAATCATGAATCATGAATCATGAATCGAATCATGAATCATGAATCGTGAATCATGAATCATGAATTGAATCATGAATCATGAATCATGAATTGAATCATAAATCATGAATCATGAATTATGAATCATGAATCATGAATCATGAATCATAATCGAATCATGAATCATGAATCATGAATCGAATCATGAATCATGAATCATGAATCATGAATCGAATCATGAATCATGAATCATGAATCATGAATTATGAATTGAATCATGAATCATGAATCATGAATTGAATCATGAATCATGAATCATGAATCATGAATTGAATCATGAATCATGAATCATGAATTGAATCATGAATCATGAATCATGAATCGAATCATGAATCATAAATCGAATCATGAATCATGAATCATGAATCTTATCATGAATCATGAATCATAAATTGAATCATGAATCATGAATTGAATCATGAATCATGAATCGAATCATGAATCATGAATCATGAATTGAATCATGAATCATGAATCATGAATCATGAATTGAATCATGAATCATGAATCGAATCATGAATCGAATCATGAATCATGAATCATGAATCATGAATCATGAATTGAATCATGAATCATGAATCATGAATTATGAATTGAATCATGAATCATGAATCATGAATTGAATCATGAATCATGAATCATAAATCATGAATCATGCATCATGAATCATAAATCAAATCATGAATCATGAATCGAATCATGAATCATGAATCATGAATCATGAATCATGAATTGAATCATGAATCATGAATTTAATCATGAATCATGAATCGAATCATGAATCATAAATCATGAATCATAAATCGAATCATAAATCATGAGTTTAATCAGGATTCGAATCATGAATTGAATCATGAATCATGAATTGAATCATGAATCATGAATCATGAATCATGAATCATGAATCGAATCATGAATCATGAATTGAATCATGAATCATGAATCATGAATCATGAATCATGAATCATGAATTGAATCATGAATCATGAATCATGAATCGAATCATGAATCATGAATCAAGAATCATTAATCGAATCATGAATCATGAATCGAATCATGAATCATGAATCATGGATCATGAATCATGAATTGAATCATGAATCTTGAATCATGAATTAAATCATAAATCATGAATCATGAATCATAATTCATGAATTATGAATCTTAAATCGAATCATAAATCATGAATCGAATCATGAATCATGAATCATGAATTGAATCATGAATCATGAATCATGAATCGAATCATGAATCATGAATCGTGAATCATGAATCATGAATTGAATCATGAATCATGAATCATGAATTGAATCATAAATCATGAATCATGAATCATGAATCATGAATCATGAATCATAAATCGAATCATGAATCATGAATCATGAATCGAATCATGAATCATGAATCATGAATCATGAATCGAATCATGAATCATGAATCATGAATCATGAATTATGAATTGAATCATGAATCATGAATCATGAATTGAATCATGAATCATGAATCATGAATCGAATCATGAATTATAAATCGAATCATGAATCATGAATCATGAATCGAATCATGAATCATGAATCATGAATTGAATCATGAATAATGAATTGAATCATGAATCATGAATCGAATCATGAATCATGAATCATGAATTGAATCATGAATCATGAATCATGAATCATGAATTGAATCATGAATCATGAATCGAATCATGAATCGAATCATGAATCATGAATCATGAATCATGAATCATGATTGAATCATGAATCATGAATCGAATCATGAATCATGAATTGAATCATAAATCGAATCATGAATTATGAATTGAATCATGAATCATGAATTGAATCATGAATCATGAATCATGAATCATGAATCATGCATCATGAATCATAAATCGAATCCTGAATCATGAATCGAATCATGAATTATGAATCATGAATCATGAATTGAATCATAAATCATGAATCATGAATTGAATCATGAATCATGAATCATGAATTGTATCATGAATCATGAATCGAATCATGAATCATGAATTGAATCATAATCGAATCATGAATCATGAATCATGAATCATGAATCTTGAATCATGAATTGAATCATGAATCATGAATTTAATAATGAATCATGAATCATGAATCGAATCATGAATCATGAGTCAAGAATCATGAATCGAATCATGAATCATGAATTAGATCATGAATCATGAATCATGAATCATGAATCGAATCATGAATCATGAATCATGAATCATGAATCATGAATTGAATCATGAATCATGAATCGAATCATGAATCATGAATTGAATCATAAATCGAATCATGAATTATGAATTGAATCATGAATCATGAATTGAATCATGAATCATGAATAGAATCATGAATCATGAATCATGAATCATTCATCATGAATCATAAATCGAATCCTGAATCATGAATCGAATCATGAATTATGAATCATGAATCATGAATTGAATCATAAATCATGAATCATGAATTGAATCATGAATCATGAATCATGAATTGTATCATGAATCATGAATCGAATCATGAATCATGAATTGAATCATAAATCGAATCATGAATCATGAATCATGAATCATGAATCTTGAATCATGAATTGAATCATGAATCATGAATTTAATAATGAATCATGAATCATGAATCGAATCATGAATCATGAGTCAAGAATCATGAATCGAATCATGAATCATGAATTAGATCATGAATCATGAATCATGAATCATGAATCGAATCATGAATCATGAATCATGAATCATGAATCATGAATCATGAATTGAATCATAAATCATGAATCATGAATTGAATCATGAATCATGAATCATGAATCATGAATCATAAATCGAATCATGAATCATGAATCATGAATCGAATCATGAATCATGAATCATGAATTAAATCATGAATCATGAATCATGAATCGAATCATGAATCATGAATCATGAATTAAATCATGAATCATGGAATCATGAATTATGAATTGAATCATGAATCATGAATTGAATCATGAATCATGAATCATGAATCATGAATCATGCATCATGAATCATAAATCGAATCCTGAATCATGAATCGAATCATGAATTATGAATCATGAATCATGAATTGAATCATGAATTGAATCATGAATCATAATTCATGAATTGAATCATGCATCATGAATCATAAATCGAATCATGAATCATGAATCGAATCATGAATCATGAATCATAAATTGAATCATAAATCATGAATCATGAATTGAATCATGAATCATGAATCATGAATTGAATCATGAATAATGAATCATGATTATGAATCATAAATCGAATCATGAAATATGAGTTGAATCACGATTCGAATCATGAATTGAATCATGAATCATGAATTGAATCATGAATCATGAATTGAATCATGAATCATGAATTGAATCATGAATCATGAATTGAATCATGAATCATGAATCATGAATCATGAATCATGAATTTAATCATGAATCATGAATCATGAATCGAATAATGAATCATGAATCATGAATCATGAATTGAATCATGAATCATGAATCATGAATCGAATAATGAATCATGAATTGAATCATGAATCATGAATCATGAATTGAATAATGAATCATGAATCATGAATCGAATCATGAATCATGAATCAAGAATCATGAATCGAATCATGAATCATGAATCGAATCATGAATCATGAATCATGAATTGAATCATGAATCATGAATCATGAATCATGAATCATGAATCATGAATCATAAATTGAATCATGAATCATGAATTGAATCATGAATCATGAATTATAAATTATGAATCTTAAATCGAATCATGAATCATGAATCATGAATTATGAATCTTAAATCGAATCATGAATCATGAATCATGAATTGAATCATAAATCATGAATCATGAATCATGAATTATGAATCATGAATCATGAATCAAGAATTGAATCATGAATCATGAATCATGAATTATGAATTGAATCATGAATCATGAATCATGAATTGAATCATGAATCATGAATCATGAATCATGAATTGATGAATGAATTATGAATCATGAATTGAATCATAAATCATGAATCATGAATCATGAATCATAATCGAATCATGAATCATGAATCATGAATCATGAATCATGAATTGAATCATGAATCATGAATCATGAATTGAATCATAAATCATGAATCATGAATCATGAATCATAAATCGAATCATGAATCATGAATCATGAATCATGAATTATGAATCATGAATCATGAATCATGAATCATGAATTATGAATCATGAATCATGAATCAAGAATTGAATCATGAATCATGAATCATGAATTATGAATTGAATCATGAATCATGAATCATGAATCATGAATTGAATCATGAATCATGAATCATGAATCATGAATTGAATCATGAATTATGAATCATGAATTGAATCATGAATCATGAATCATGAATCATGAATCATAAATCGAATCATGAATCATGAATCATATCATGAATCATGAATCATGAATCATGAATTGAATCATGAATCATGAATCATGAATTGAATCATGAATCATGAATCATGAATCATGAATTGAATCATGAATCATGAATCATGAATTGAATCATGAATCATGAATTGAATCATGAATCATGAATCATAAATTGAATCATGAATTGAATCATGAATCATGAATCATGAAGTGAATCATGAATTGAATCATGAATCATGATTCATAAATTGAATCATAAATTGAATCATGAAATATAATTTAAATCATGAATCATGAATTAAATCATGAATTGAATCATGAATCATGAATAATGAATTGAATCATGAATCATGAATCATGAATCATGAATTGAATCCTGAATCATAAATTGAATTATGAATTGAATCATAAATCATGAATCATGAAGTGAATCATGAATTGAATCATGAATCATGATTCATAAATTGAATCATAAATTGAATCATGAATTATAAATTAAATCATGAATCATGAATTAAATCATGAATTGAATCATGAATCATGAATAATGAATTGAATCATGAATCATGAATCATGAATTGAATCATGAATCATGAATCATGAATCATGAATTGAATCATGAATCATGAATCATGAATTGAATCATGAATCGAATCATGAATCATGAATTGAATCATGAATCATGAATCATAAATTGAATCATGAATCATGAATTGAATCATGAATCATGAATCATGAATTGAATCATGATTCATGAATCTTGAATTGAATCATGAATTAAATTATGAATCATGAATCAAGAATTGAATTATGAATCATGAATCATAAATTGAATCATGAATCATGAATCATAAATTGAATCATGAATCATGAATTGAATCATGAATTGAATCATGAATCATGAATTGAATCATGAATCATGAATTGAATCATGAACCATGAATCGAATCATGAATTGAATCATGAATCGAATCATGAATCATGAATCATGAATTGAATCATGAATCTTGAATCATGAATTGAATCATGAATCATGAATCATGAATCATGAATTGAATAATGAAATGAATCATGAATTGAATAATGAATCATGAATCATGAATCGAATCATGAATCATGAGTCAAGAATCATGAATCTAATCATGAATCATGAATCATGAATCATGAATTGAATCATGAATCATGAATCGAATCATGAATCATGAATTGAATCATAAATCGAATCATGAATCATGAATCATGAATCATGAATCATGAATCATGAATCATGAATCGAATCATGAATCTTGAATCAAGAATCATGAATCGAATCATGAATCATGAATTGAATCATGAATCATGAATCATGAATTGAATCATGAATCATGAATCATGAATTATGAATCATAAATCGAATCATATAATATGAGTTGAATCATGAATCATGAATCATGAATTATGAATCATAAATCGAATCATATAATATGAGTTGAATCACGATTCAAATCATGAATTGAATCATAAATCGAATCATATATTATGAGTTAAATCACGATTCGAATCATAAATTGAATCATGAATCATGAATTGAATCATGAATCATGAATCTTGAATCATGAATCATGAATTGAATCATGAATCATGAATTGAATCATGAATCATGAATCATGAATCATGAATCATGAATCATGAATTGAATCATGAATCATGAATCATGAATCGAATAATGAATCATGCATTGAATCATGAATCATAAATCATGAATTGAATAATGAATCATGAATCATGAATCGAATCATGAATCATGAATCATGAATCATGAATCAAGAATCATGAATCGAATCATGAATCATGAATCGAATCATGAATCATGAATCATGAATTGAATCATGAATCATGAATCATGAATCATGAATTGAATCATGAATCATGAATCATGAATTGAATCATGAATCATGAATCATAAATTATGAATCTTAAATCGAATCATGAATCATGAATCATGAATCATGAATCTTAAATCTAATCATGAATCATGAATCATGAATCGAATCATGAATCATGAATTGAATCATTTATCATGAATCATGAATCATGAATCATGAATTGAATCATTTATCATGAATCATGAATTGAATCATGAATCATGAATCCTGAATCATGAATTAAATCCTGAATCATAAATTGAATTATGAATTGAATCATGAATCATGAATCATGAATCATGAAGTGAATCATGAATTGAATCATGAATCATGATTCATAAATTGAATCATAAATTGAATCATGAATCATAAATCGAATCATGAATCGCGAATTGAATCATGAATCGAATAATGAATCATAAATCATGAATTGAATCATGAATTATGAATCATGAATTGAATCATGAATCATGAATCGAATCATGAATCATGAATTGAATCATGAATCATGAATCATGAATCATGAATTGAATCATGAATCATGAATCGAATCATGAATAATGAATTGAATCATGAATCGAATCATGAATAATGAATTGAATCATGAATCGAATCATGAATCATGAATTGAATCATGAATCATGAATCATGAATCATGAATTGAATCATGAATCATGAATCATGAATCATGAATTGAATCATGAATCATGAATCAAGAATCATGAATTGAATCATGAATCATGAATCGAATCATGAATCTTGAATCATGAATTGAATCATGAATCTTGAATCATGAATTGAATCATGAATCAAATCATGAATCATGAATTGAATCATGAATCATGAATCATGAATCATGAATTGAATCATGAATCATGAATCATGAATTGAATCATGAATCATGAATCAAGAATCATGAATTGAATCATGAATCATGAATCGAATCATGAATCTTGAATCATGAATTGAATCATGAATCATGAAACATGAATCGAATCATGAATCACGAGTAAAAAATCATGAATCGAATGATGAATCATGAATTGAATCATGAATCGAATGATGAATCATGAGTAAAAAATCATGAATCGAATGATGAATCATGAATTGAATCATGAATCATGAAACATGAATTATGATTTGAATCATGAATCATGAATCATGTATTGAATCATGAATCATGAATCATGAATCATGAATCAAATCATGAATCATAAATCAAGAATCATAAATCGAATCATGAATCATGAATCGAATCATGAATCATGAATCATGAATTGAATCATAAATCATAAATCATGAATCGAATCATGAATCATGAATCATGAATCATGAATTTGAATCATGAATCATAAATCATGAATCATGAATCATGAATCATGAATCATGAATCATGAATCATAAATCGAATCATGAATCATGAATCATGAATCGAATCATGAATCATGAATCATGAATCATGAATCGAATCATGAATCATGAATCATGAATCATGAATTATGAATTGAATCATGAATCATGAATCATGAATTGAATCATGAATCATGAATCATGAATCATGAATTGAATCATGAATCATGAATCATGAATTGAATCATGAATCATGAATCATGAATCGAATCATGAATCATAAATCGAATCATGAATCATGAATCATGAATCTAATCATGAATCATGAATCATAAATTGAATCATGAATCATGAATTGAATCATGAATCATGAATCGAATCATGAATCATGAATCATGAATTGAATCATGAATCATGAATCATGAATCATGAATTGAATCATGAATCATGAATCGAATCATGAATCGAATCATGAATCATGAATCATGAATCATGAATCATGAATTGAATCATGAATCATGAATCATGAATTATGAATTGAATCATGAATCATGAATCATGAATTGAATCATGAATCATGAATCATAAATCATGAATCATGCATCATGAATCATAAATCAAATCATGAATCATGAATCGAATCATGAATCATGAATCATGAATCATGAATTGAATCATGAATCATGAATCATGAATTGAATCATGAATCATGAATCGAATCATGAATCATAAATCATGAATCATAAATCGAATCATAAATCATGAGTTTAATCAGGATTCGAATCATGAATTGAATCATGAATCATGAATTGAATCATGAATCATGAATCATGAATCATGAATCATGAATCATGAATCATGAATTGAATCATGAATCATGAATCATGAATCATGAATCATGAATCATGAATCATGAATCATGAATCATTAATCGAATCATGAATCATGAATCGAATCATGAATCGTGAATCATGGATCATGAATCATGAATTGAATCATGAATCTTGAATCATGAATTAAATCATAAATCATGAATCATGAATCATAATTCATGAATTATGAATCTTAAATCGAATCATAAATCATGAATCGAATCATGAATCATGAATCATGAATTGAATCATGAATCATGAATCATGAATCATGAATCGAATCATGAATCATGAATCATGAATCGTGAATCATGAATCATGAATTGAATCATGAATCATGAATCATGAATTGAATCATAAATCATGAATCATGAATCATGAATCATGAATCATGAATCATAAATCGAATCATGAATCATGAATCATGAATCGAATCATGAATCATGAATCATGAATCATGAATCGAATCATGAATCATGAATCATGAATCATGAATTATGAATTGAATCATGAATCATGAATCATGAATTGAATCATGAATCATGAATCATGAATCATGAATTGAATCATGAATCATGAATCATGAATTGAATCATGAATCATGAATCATGAATCGAATCATGAATCATAAATCGAATCATGAATCATGAATCATGAATCGAATCATGAATCATGAATCATGAATTGAATCATGAATCATGAATTGAATCATGAATCATGAATCGAATCATGAATCATGAATCATGAATCATGAATTGAATCATGAATCATGAATCATGAATCATGAATTGAATCATGAATCATGAATCGAATCATGAATCGAATCATGAATCATGAATCATGAATCATGAATCATGAATTGAATCATGAATCATGAATCGAATCATGAATCATGAATTGAATCATAAATCGAATCATGAATTATGAATTGAATCATGAATCATGAATTGAATCATGAATCATGAATCATGAATCATGAATCATGCATCATGAATCATAAATCGAATCCTGAATCATGAATCGAATCATGAATTATGAATCATGAATCATGAATTGAATCATAAATCATGAATCATGAATTGAATCATGAATCATGAATCATGAATTGTATCATGAATCATGAATCGAATCATGAATCATGAATTGAATCATAAATCGAATCATGAATCATGAATCATGAATCATGAATCTTGAATCATGAATTGAATCATGAATCATGAATTTAATAATGAATCATGAATCATGAATCGAATCATGAATCATGAGTCAAGAATCATGAATCGAATCATGAATCATGAATCGAATCATGAATCATGAATCATGAATCATGAATCATGAATCATGAATTGAATCATAAATCATGAATCATGAATTGAATCATGAATCATGAATCATGAATCATGAATCATAAATCGAATCATGAATCATGAATCATGAATCGAATCATGAATCATGAATCATGAATTAAATCATGAATCATGAATCATGAATCGAATCATGAATCATGAATCATGAATTAAATCATGAATCATGAATCATGAATTATGAATTGAATCATGAATTGAATCATGAATCATGAATCATGAATCATGAATCATGCATCATGAATCACAAATCGAATCCTGAATCATGAATCGAATCATGAATTATGAATCATGAATCATGAATTGAATCATGAATTGAATCATGAATCATAATTCATGAATTGAATCATGCATCATGAATCATAAATCGAATCATGAATCATGAATCGAATCATGAATCATGAATCATAAATTGAATCATAAATCATGAATCATGAATTGAATCATGAATCATGAATCATGAATTGAATCATGAATAATGAATCATGAATTATGAATCATAAATCGAATCATGAAATATGAGTTGAATCACGATTCGAATCATGAATTGAATCATGAATCATGAATTGAATCATGAATCATGAATCTTGAATCATGAATCATG
Source organism: Mixophyes fleayi (assembly GCF_038048845.1). Lineage (NCBI taxonomy): Eukaryota > Metazoa > Chordata > Amphibia > Anura > Limnodynastidae > Mixophyes > Mixophyes fleayi. Next base: position 51,916 of record NW_027446028.1, read on the forward strand.
AATTGAATCATGAATCATGAATTGAATCATGAATCATGAATCATGAATCATGAATCATGAATTTAATCATGAATCATGAATCATGAATCGAATAATGAATCATGAATCATGAATCATGAATTGAATCATGAATCATGAATCAAGAATCGAATAATGAATCATGAATTGAATCATGAATCATGAATCATGAATTGAATAATGAATCATGAATCATGAATCGAATCATGAATCATGAATCAAGAATCATGAATCGAATCATGAATCATGAATCGAATCATGAATCATGAATCATGAATTGAATCATGAATCATGAATCATGAATCATGAATCATGAATCATGAATCATGAATCATAAATTGAATCATGAATCATGAATCATGAATCATGAATTATAAATTATGAATCTTAAATCGAATCATGAATCATGAATCATGAATTATGAATCTTAAATCGAATCATGAATCATGAATCATGAATTGAATCATAAATCATGAATCATGAATCATGAATTATGAATCATGAATCATGAATCAAGAATTGAATCATGAATCATGAATCATGAATTATGAATTGAATCATGAATCATGAATTGAATCATGAATCATGAATCATGAATCATGAATTGATGAATGAATTATGAATCATGAATTGAATCATGAATCATGAATCATGAATCATGAATCGTGAATCATGAATCATGAATTGAATCATGAATCATGAATCATGAATTGAATCATAAATCATGAATCATGAATCATGAATCATAAATCGAATCATGAATCATGAATCATGAATCATGAATTATGAATCATGAATCATGAATCATGAATCATGAATTATGAATCATGAATCATGAATCAAGAATTGAATCATGAATCATGAATCATGAATTATGAATTGAATCATGAATCATGAATCATGAATCATGAATTGAATCATGAATCATGAATCATGAATCATGAATTGAATCATGAATTATGAATCATGAATTGAATCATGAATCATGAATCATGAATCATGAATCATAAATCGAATCATGAATCATGAATCATGAATCGAATCATGAATCATGAATCATGAATCATGAATTGAATCATGAATCATGAATCATGAATTGAATCATGAATCATGAATCATGAATCGAATCATGAATCATGAATTGAATCATGAATCATGAATCATGAATCATGAATCATGAATTGAATCATGAATCATGAATCATGAATTGAATCATGAATCATGAATTGAATCATGAATCATGAATCATAAATTGAATCATGAATTGAATCATGAATCATGAAGTGAATCATGAATTGAATCATGAATCATGATTCATAAATTGAATCATAAATTGAATCATGAAATATAAATTAAATCATGAATCATGAATTAAATCATGAATTGAATCATGAATCATGAATAATGAATTGAATCATGAATCATGAATCATGAATCATGAATTGAATCCTGAATCATAAATTGAATTATGAATTGAATCATAAATCATGAATCATGAAGTGAATCATGAATTGAATCATGAATCATGATTCATAAATTGAATCATAAATTGAATCATGAATTATAAATTAAATCATGAATCATGAATTAAATCATGAATTGAATCATGAATCATGAATAATGAATTGAATCATGAATCATGAATCATGAATTGAATCATGAATCATGAATCATGAATCATGAATTGAATCATGAATCATGAATCATGAATTGAATCATGAATCGAATCATGAATCATGAATTGAATCATGAATCATGAATCATAAATTGAATCATGAATCATGAATTGAATCATGAATCATGAATCATGAATTGAATCATGAGTCATGAATCTTGAATTGAATCATGAATTAAATTATGAATCATGAATCAAGAATTGAATTATGAATCATGAATCATAAATTGAATCATGAATCATGAATCATAAATTGAATCATGAATCATGAATTGAATCATGAATTGAATCATGAATCATGAATCATGAATTGAATCATGAATCATGAATTGAATCATGAACCATGAATCGAATCATGAATCATGAATTGAATCATGAATCGAATCATGAATCATGAATCATGAATTGAATCATGAATCTTGAATCATGAATTGAATCATGAATCATGAATCATGAATCATGAATTGAATAATGAATCATGAATCATGAATCGAATCATGAATCATGAGTCAAGAATCATGAATCTAATCATGAATCATGAATCATGAATCATGAATCATGAATTGAATCATGAATCATGAATCGAATCATGAATCATGAATTGAATCATAAATCGAATCATGAATCATGAATCATGAATCATGAATCATGAATCATGAATCATGAATCGAATCATGAATCTTGAATCAAGAATCATGAATCGAATCATGAATCATGAATTGAATCATGAATCATGAATCATGAATTGAATCATGAATCATGAATCATGAATTATGAATCATAAATCGAATCATATAATATGAGTTGAATCATGAATCATGAATCATGAATTATGAATCATAAATCGAATCATATAATATGAGTTGAATCACGATTCAAATCATGAATTGAATCATAAATCGAATCATATATTATGAGTTAAATCACGATTCGAATCATAAATTGAATCATGAATCATGATTTGAATCATGAATCATGAATCTTGAATCATGAATCATGAATTGAATCATGAATCATGAATTGAATCATGAATCATGAATCATGAATCATGAATCATGAATCATGAATTGAATCATGAATCATGAATCATGAATCGAATAATGAATCATGCATTGAATCATGAATCATAAATCATGAATTGAATAATGAATCATGAATCATGAATCGAATCATGAATCATGAATCATGAATCAAGAATCATGAATCGAATCATGAATCATGAATCGAATCATGAATCATGAATCATGAATTGAATCATGAATCATGAATCATGAATCATGAATCATGAATTGAATCATGAATCATGAATCATGAATTGAATCATGAATCATGAATCATAAATTATGAATCTTAAATCGAATCATGAATCATGAATCATGAATCATGAATCATGAATCTTAAATCTAATCATGAATCATGAATCATGAATCGAATCATGAATCATGAATTGAATCATTTATCATGAATCATGAATCATGAATCATGAATTGAATCATTTATCATGAATCATGAATTGAATCATGAATCATGAATCCTGAATCATGAATTAAATCCTGAATCATAAATTGAATTATGAATTGAATCATGAATCATGAATCATGAATCATGAAGTGAATCATGAATTGAATCATGAATCATGATTCATAAATTGAATCATAAATTGAATCATGAATCATAAATCGAATCATGAATCGCGAATTGAATCATGAATCGAATAATGAATCATAAATCATGAATTGAATCATGAATTATGAATCATGAATTGAATCATGAATCATGAATCGAATCATGAATCATGAATTGAATCATGAATCATGAATCATGAATCATGAATTGAATCATGAATCATGAATCGAATCATGAATAATGAATTGAATCATGAATCGAATCATGAATAATGAATTGAATCATGAATCGAATCATGAATCATGAATTGAATCATGAATCATGAATCATGAATCATGAATTGAATCATGAATCATGAATCATGAATCATGAATTGAATCATGAATCATGAATCAAGAATCATGAATTGAATCATGAATCATGAATCGAATCATGAATCTTGAATCATGAATTGAATCATGAATCTTGAATCATGAATTGAATCATGAATCAAATCATGAATCATGAATTGAATCATGAATCATGAATCATGAATCATGAATTGAATCATGAATCATGAATCATGAATCATGAATTGAATCATGAATCATGAATCAAGAATCATGAATTGAATCATGAATCATGAATCGAATCATGAATCTTGAATCATGAATTGAATAATGAATCATGAAACATGAATCGAATCATGAATCATGAGTAAAAAATCATGAATCGAATGATGAATCATGAATTGAATCATGAATCGAATGATGAATCATGAGTAAAAAATCATGAATCGAATGATGAATCATGAATTGAATCATGAATCATGAATCATGAATTATGATTTGAATCATGAATCATGAATCATGTATTGAATCATGAATCATGAATCATGAATCATGAATCATGAATCAAATCATGAATCATAAATCAAGAATCATAAATCGAATCATGAATCATGAATCGAATCATGAATCATGAATCATGAATTGAATCATAAATCATAAATCATGAATCGAATCATGAATCATGAATCATGAATCATGAATTGAATCATGAATCATAAATCATGAATTGAATCATGAATCATGAATCATGAATCATGAATTGAATCATGAATCATGAATCATGAATTGAATCATGAATCATGAATCATGAATTGAATCATGAATCATGAATCATGAATCATGAATTGAATCATGAATCATGAATCATGAATTGAATCATGAATCGAATCATGAATCATGAATTGAATCATGAATCACGAATCATAAATTGAAACATGAATCATGAATTGAATCATGAATCATGAATCATGAATCATGAATTGAATCATAAGTCATGAATCTTGAATTGAATCATGAATTAAATTACGAATCATGAATCAAGAATTGAATCATGAATCATGAATCATGAATCATGAATTGAATCATGAGTCATGAATCTTGAATTGAATCATGAATTAATTTATGAATCATGAATCAAGAATTGAATCATGAACCATGAATCGAATCATGAATCATGAATTGAATCATGAATCGAATCATGAATCATGAATCATGAATTGTATCATGAATCATGAATCGAATCATGAATCTTGAATCATGAATTGAATCATGAAACATGAATTGAATCATGAATCTTGAATCATGAATTGAATCATGAATCTTGAATCATGAATTGAATAATGAATCATGAAACATGAATCGAATCATGAATCATGAGTAAAAAATCATGAATCGAATGATGAATCATGAATCATGAATCATGAATCATGAATCGTGAATCATGAATTGAATCATGAATCATGAATTGAATCATGAATCATGAATTGAATCATGAATCATGAATCATGAATTGAATCATGAATCATGAATCATGAATCGAATCATGAATCATGAATCAAGAATCATGAATCGAATCATGAATCATGAATCGAATCATGAATCATGAATCATGAATTGAATCATGAATCATGAATCATGAATCATGAATCATGAATCATGAATTGAATCATGAATCATGAATCATGAATCATGAATCATAAATTATGAATCTTAAATCGAATCATGAATCATGAATCATGAATTATGAATCTTAAATCGAATCATGAATCATGAATCATGAATCGAATCATGAATCATGGATCGAATCATGAATCATGAATCGTGAATCATGAATCATGAATTGAATCATGAATCATGAATCGTGAATCATGAATCATGAATTGAATCATGAATCATGAATCATGAATTGAATCATAAATCATGAATCATGAATCATGAATCATGAATTGAATCATGAATCATGAATCATGAATTGAATCATATATCATGAATCATGAATCATGAATCATAAATCGAATCATGAATCATGAATCATGAATCATGAATTATGAATCATGAATCATGAATCAAGAATTGAATCATGAATCATGAATTATGAATTGAATCATGAATCATGAATCATGAATTGAATCATGAATCATGAATCATGAATCATGAATCATGAATTGAACCATGAATTATGAATCATGAATTGAATCATAAATCATGAATCATGAATCATGAATCATGAATCATGAATCATAAATCGAATCATGAATCATAATTCATGAATCGAATCATGCATCATGAATCATGAATCATGAATTGAATCATGAATCATGAATCATGAATTGAATCATGAATCATGAATCATGAATCGTATCATGAATCATAAATTAAATCATGAATCATGAATCATGAATCATGAATCACGAATCATGAATCATGAATTGTATCATGAATCATGAATCGAATCATGAATCTTCAATCATAAATTGAATCATGAATCGAATCATGAATCATGAATCGAATCATGAATCATGAATCATGAATTGAATCATAAATCATGAATCATGAATCGAATCATGAATCATGAATCATGAATCATGAATTGAATCATGAATCATGAATCATGAATCATGAATCATAAATCGAATCATGAAATATGAGTTGAATCACGATTCGAATCATGAATTGAATCATGAATCATGAATTGAATCATGAATCATGAATCTTGAATCATGAATCATGAATTGAATCATGAATCATGAATTGAATCATGTATCATGAATCATGAATCATGAATCATGAATCGTGAATCATGAATCATGAATTGAATCATGAATCATGAATCATGAATTGAATCATAAATCATGAATCATGAATCATGAATCATGAATCATAAATCGAATCATGAATCATGAATCATGAATCATGAATCATGAATCATGATTCAAGAATTGAATCATGAATCATGAATCATGAATCATGAATCATGAATCGAATCATGAATCATGAATCATGAATCATGAATCATGAATCATGAATTGAATCATGAATTATGAATCATGAATTGAATCATGAATCATGAATCATGAATCATGAATCATGAATCATAAATCGAATCATGAATCATGAATCATGAATCGAATCATGAATCATGAATCATGAATCATGAATTGAATCATGAATCATGAATCATGAATTGAATCATGAATCATGAATCATGAATCGAATCATGAATCATAAATTGAATCATGAATCATGAATCATGAATCATGAATTGAATCATGAATCATGAATCGAATCATGAATCATGAATTGAATCATGAATCGAATCATGAATCATGAATCATGAATTGTATCATGAATCATGAATCGAATCATGAATCTTCAATCATAAATTGAATCATGAATCGAATCATGAATCATGAATCGAATCATGAATCATGAATCATGAATCATGAATTGAATCATAAATCATGAATCATGAATCGAATCATGAATCATGAATCGAATCATGAATCATGAATCATGAATTGTATCATGAATCATGAATCGAATCATGAATCTTCAATCATAAATTGAATCATGAATCGAATCATGAATCATGAATCGAATCATGAATCATGAATCATGAATCATGAATTGAATCATAAATCATGAATCATGAATCGAATCATGAATCATGAATTGAATCATGAATCAAGAATCTTGAATCATGAATCATGAATTGAATCATGAATCATGAATTGAATCATGAATCATGAATCATGAATTGAATAATGAATCATGAATCATGAATCGAATCAAGAATCATGAATCGAATCATGAATCATGAATCGAATCATGAATCATGAATCGAATCATGAATCATGAATCATGAATCGAATCATGAATCATGAATCGAATCATGAATCATGAATCGAATCATATATCATGAATTGAATCATGAATCATGATTCATAAATTGAATCATAAATTGAATCATGAATTATAAATTAAATCATGAATCATGAATTAAATCATTAATTGAATCATGAATCATGAATAATGAATTGAATAATGAATCATGAATCATGAATCATGAATTGAATCATGAATCATGAATCATGAATCATGAATTGAATCATGAATTGAATCATGAATCGAATCATGAATCATGAATTGAATCATGAATCATGAATAATAAATTGAATCATGAATCATGAATTGAATCATGAATCCTGAATCATGAATTGAATCATGAGTCATGAATCTTGAATTGAATCATGAATTGAATTATGAATCATGAATCAAGAATTGAATCATGAATCATGAATCATAAATTGAATCATGAATCATGAATCATGAATTGAATCATGAATTGAATCATGAATCATGAATCATGAATTGAATCATGAATCATGAATTGAATCATGAACCATGAATCGAATCATGAATCATGAATTGAATCATGAATCGAATCATGAATCATGAATCGAATCATGAATCTTGAATCATGAATTTAATCATGAATCATGAATCATGAATCATGAATTGAATAATGAATCATGAATCATGAATCGAATCATGAATCATGAGTCAAGAATCATGAATCTAATCATGAATCATGAATCATGAATTGAATCATGAATCATGAATCGAATCATGAATCATGAATTGAATCATAAATCGAATCATGAATCATGAATCATGAATCATGAATCATGAATCATGAATTGTATCATGAATCATGAATCGAATCATGAATCTTGAATCATGAATTGAATCATGAATTATGAATTTAATAATGAATCATGAATCATGAATCGAATCATGAATCATGAGTCAAGAATCATGAATCGAATCATGAATCATGAATTGAATCATGAATCATGAATCATGAATCATGAATTGAATCATGAATCATAAATCATGAATCATGAATTGAATCATGAATCATGAATCATGAATCGAATCATAAATCATGAATCAAGAATCATGAATGTAATTTTGAATCATGAATTGAATCATGAATCAAATCATGAATTAGATCATGAATCATGAATCATGAATCATGAATCGAATCATGAATCATGAATCATGAATCATGAATCATGAATTGAATCATAAATCATGAATCATGAATTGAATCATGAATCATGAATCATGAATCATGAATCATGAATCATAAATCGAATCATGAATCATGAATCATGAATCGAATCATGAATCATGATTCATGATTCATGATTCGATTCATGATTCATGATTCATGATTCATGATCTAATTCATGAATTAAATCATGAATCATGAATCATGAATTATGAATTGAATCATAAATCATGAATCATGAATTGAATCATGAATCATGAATCATGAATTATGAATCATGCATCATGAATCATAAATCGAATCATGAATCGAATCATGAATCATGAATCATGAATCATGAATCTAATCATGAATCATGAATCATGAATCATGAATTGAATCATGAATCATGAATCGAATCATGAATCATGAATTGAATCATAAATCGAATCATGAATCATGAATCATGAATCATGAATCATGAATTGTATCATGAATCATGAATCGAATCATGAATCTTGAATCATGAATTGAATCATGAATCATGAATTTAATAATGAATCATGAATCATGAATCGAATCATGAATCATGAGTCAAGAATCATGAATCGAATCATGAATCATGAATTGAATCATGAATCATGAATCATGAATTGTATCATGAATCATAAATCATGAATCATGAATTGAATCATGAATCATGAATCATGAATCGAATCATAAATCATGAATCAAGAATCATGAATGTAATTTTGAATCATGAATTGAATCATGAATCAAATCATGAATTAGATCATGAATCAAATCATGAATTAGATCATGAATCATGAATCATGAATCGAATCATGAATCATGAATCATGAATCATGAATCATGAATTGAATCATAAATCATGAATCATGAATTGAATCATGAATCATGAATCATGAATCATGAATCATGAATCATAAATCGAATCATGAATCATGAATCATGAATCGAATCATGAATCATGAATTAAATCATGAATCATGAATCATGAATTATGAATTGAATCATGAATCATGAATCATGAATTGAATCATGAATCATGAATCATGAATTGAATCATGAATAATGAATCATGAATTATGAATCATAAATCGAATCATGAAATATGAGTTGAATCACGATTCGAATCATGAATTAAATCTTGAATCATGAATTGAATCATGAATCATGAATCATGAATCATGAATCATGAATCATGAATTTAATCATGAATCATGAATCATGAATCGAATAATGAATCATGAATCATGAATCATGAATTGAATCATGAATCATGAATCATGAATCGAATAATGAATCATGAATTGAATCATGAATCATGAATCATGAATTGAATAATGAATCATGAATCATGAATCGAATCATGAATCATGAATCAAGAATCATGAATCGAATCATGAATCGAATCATGAATCATGAATCATGAATTGAATCATGAATCATGAATCATGAATCATGAATCATGAATCATAAATTGAATCATGAATCATGAATCATGAATTGAATCATGAATCATGAATTATAAATTATGAATCTTAAATCGAATCATGAATCATGAATCATGAATTATGAATCTTAAATCGAATCATGAATCATGAATCATGAATTGAATCATAAATCATGAATCATGAATCATGAATTATGAATCATGAATCATGAATCAAGAATTGAATCATGAATCATGAATTATGAATTGAATCATGAATCATGAATCATGAATTGAATCATGAATCATGAATCATGAATCATGAATTGATGAATGAATTATGAATCATGAATTGAATCATGAATCATGAATCATGAATCATGAATCGTGAATCATGAATCATGAATTGAATCATGAATCATGAATCATGAATTGAATCATAAATCATGAATCATGAATCATGAATCATAAATCGAATCATGAATCATGAATCATGAATCATAAATCGAATCATGAATCATGAATCAAGAATTATGAATCATGAATCATGAATCAAGAATTGAATCATGAATCATGAATCATGAATTATGAATTGAATCATGAATCATGAATCATGAATCATGAATTGAATCATGAATCATGAATCATGAATCATGAATTGAATCATGAATTATGAATCATGAATTGAATCATGAATCATGAATCATGAATCATGAATCATAAATCGAATCATGAATCATGAATCATGAATCGAATCATGAATCATGAATCATGAATTGAATCATGAATCATGAATCATGAATTGAATCATGAATCATGAATCATGAATCGAATCATGAATCATGAATTGAATCATGAATCATGAATCATAAATTGAATCATGAATTGAATCATGAATCATGAATCATGAAGTGAATCATGAATTGAATCATGAATCATGATTCATAAATTGAATCATAAATTGAATCATGAAATATAAATTAAATCATGAATCATGAAGTGAATCATGAATTGAATCATGAATCATGAATAATGAATTGAATCATGAATCATGAATCATGAATCATGAATTGAATCCTGAATCATAAATTGAATTATGAATTGAATCATAAATCATGAATCATGAAGTGAATCATGAATTGAATCATGAATCATGATTCATAAATTGAATCATAAATTGAATCATGAATTATAAATTAAATCATGAATCATGAATTAAATCATGAATTGAATCATGAATCATGAATAATGAATTGAATCATGAATCATGAATCATGAATCGAATCATGAATCATGAATCATGAATTGAATCATAAATCATAAATCATGAATCGAATCATGAATCATGAATCATGAATCATGAATTGAATCATGAATCATAAATCATGAATTGAATCATGAATCATGAATCATGAATCATGAATTGAATCATGAATCATGAATCATGAATTGAATCATGAATCATGAATCATGAATTGAATCATGAATCATGAATCATGAATCATGAATTGAATCATGAATCATGAATCATGAATTGAATCATGAATCGAATCATGAATCATGAATTGAATCATGAATCACGAATCATAAATTGAAACATGAATCATGAATTGAATCATGAATCATGAATCATGAATCATGAATTGAATCATAAGTCATGAATCTTGAATTGAATCATGAATTAAATTACGAATCATGAATCAAGAATTGAATCATGAATCATGAATCATGAATCATGAATTGAATCATGAGTCATGAATCTTGAATTGAATCATGAATTAATTTATGAATCATGAATCAAGAATTGAATCATGAACCATGAATCGAATCATGAATCATGAATTGAATCATGAATCGAATCATGAATCATGAATCATGAATTGTATCATGAATCATGAATCGAATCATGAATCTTGAATCATGAATTGAATCATGAAACATGAATTGAATCATGAATCTTGAATCATGAATTGAATCATGAATCTTGAATCATGAATTGAATAATGAATCATGAAACATGAATCGAATCATGAATCATGAGTAAAAAATCATGAATCGAATGATGAATCATGAATCATGAATCATGAATCATGAATCGTGAATCATGAATTGAATCATGAATCATGAATTGAATCATGAATCATGAATTGAATCATGAATCATGAATCATGAATTGAATCATGAATCATGAATCATGAATCGAATCATGAATCATGAATCAAGAATCATGAATCGAATCATGAATCATGAATCGAATCATGAATCATGAATCATGAATTGAATCATGAATCATGAATCATGAATCATGAATCATGAATCATGAATTGAATCATGAATCATGAATCATGAATCATGAATCATAAATTATGAATCTTAAATCGAATCATGAATCATGAATCATGAATTATGAATCTTAAATCGAATCATGAATCATGAATCATGAATCGAATCATGAATCATGGATCGAATCATGAATCATGAATCGTGAATCATGAATCATGAATTGAATCATGAATCATGAATCATGAATTGAATCATAAATCATGAATCATGAATCATGAATCATGAATTGAATCATGAATCATGAATCATGAATTGAATCATATATCATGAATCATGAATCATGAATCATAAATCGAATCATGAATCATGAATCATGAATCATGAATTATGAATCATGAATCATGAATCAAGAATTGAATCATGAATCATGAATTATGAATTGAATCATGAATCATGAATCATGAATTGAATCATGAATCATGAATCATGAATCATGAATCATGAATTGAACCATGAATTATGAATCATGAATTGAATCATAAATCATGAATCATGAATCATGAATCATGAATCATGAATCATAAATCGAATCATGAATCATAATTCATGAATCGAATCATGCATCATGAATCATGAATCATGAATTGAATCATGAATCATGAATCATGAATTGAATCATGAATCATGAATCATGAATCGTATCATGAATCATAAATTAAATCATGAATCATGAATCATGAATCATGAATCATGAATCATGAATCATGAATCGAATCATGAATCATGAATTGAATCATGAATCGAATCATGAATCATGAATTGTATCATGAATCATGAATCGAATCATGAATCTTCAATCATAAATTGAATCATGAATCGAATCATGAATCATGAATCGAATCATGAATCATGAATCATGAATTGAATCATAAATCATGAATCATGAATCGAATCATGAATCATGAATCATGAATCATGAATTGAATCATGAATCATGAATCATGAATCATGAATCATAAATCGAATCATGAAATATGAGTTGAATCACGATTCGAATCATGAATTGAATCATGAATCATGAATTGAATCATGAATCATGAATCTTGAATCATGAATCATGAATTGAATCATGAATCATGAATTGAATCATGTATCATGAATCATGAATCATGAATCATGAATCGTGAATCATGAATCATGAATTGAATCATGAATCATGAATCATGAATTGAATCATAAATCATGAATCATGAATCATGAATCATGAATCATAAATCGAATCATGAATCATGAATCATGAATCATGAATCATGAATCATGATTCAAGAATTGAATCATGAATCATGAATCATGAATCATGAATCATGAATCGAATCATGAATCATGAATCATGAATCATGAATCATGAATCATGAATCATGAATTGAATCATGAATTATGAATCATGAATTGAATCATGAATCATGAATCATGAATCATGAATCATGAATCATAAATCGAATCATGAATCATGAATCATGAATCGAATCATGAATCATGAATCATGAATCATGAATTGAATCATGAATCATGAATCATGAATTGAATCATGAATCATGAATCATGAATCGAATCATGAATCATAAATTGAATCATGAATCATGAATCATGAATCATGAATTGAATCATGAATCATGAATCGAATCATGAATCATGAATTGAATCATGAATCGAATCATGAATCATGAATTGTATCATGAATCATGAATCGAATCATGAATCTTCAATCATAAATTGAATCATGAATCGAATCATGAATCATGAATCGAATCATGAATCATGAATCATGAATTGAATCATAAATCATGAATCATGAATCGAATCATGAATCATGAATCGAATCATGAATCATGAATCATGAATTGTATCATGAATCATGAATCGAATCATGAATCTTCAATCATAAATTGAATCATGAATCGAATCATGAATCATGAATCGAATCATGAATCATGAATCATGAATCATGAATTGAATCATAAATCATGAATCATGAATCGAATCATGAATCATGAATTGAATCATGAATCAAGAATCTTGAATCATGAATCATGAATTGAATCATGAATCATGAATTGAATCATGAATCATGAATCATGAATTGAATAATGAATCATGAATCATGAATCGAATCAAGAATCATGAATCGAATCATGAATCATGAATCGAATCATGAATCATGAATCGAATCATGAATCATGAATCATGAATCGAATCATGAATCATGAATCGAATCATGAATCATGAATCGAATCATATATCATGAATTGAATCATGAATCATGATTCATAAATTGAATCATAAATTGAATCATGAATTATAAATTAAATCATGAATCATGAATTAAATCATTAATTGAATCATGAATCATGAATAATGAATTGAATAATGAATCATGAATCATGAATCATGAATTGAATCATGAATCATGAATCATGAATCATGAATTGAATCATGAATTGAATCATGAATCGAATCATGAATCATGAATTGAATCATGAATCATGAATAATAAATTGAATCATGAATCATGAATTGAATCATGAATCCTGAATCATGAATTGAATCATGAGTCATGAATCTTGAATTGAATCATGAATTGAATTATGAATCATGAATCAAGAATTGAATCATGAATCATGAATCATAAATTGAATCATGAATCATGAATCATGAATTGAATCATGAATTGAATCATGAATCATGAATCATGAATTGAATCATGAATCATGAATTGAATCATGAACCATGAATCGAATCATGAATCATGAATTGAATCATGAATCGAATCATGAATCATGAATCGAATCATGAATCTTGAATCATGAATTTAATCATGAATCATGAATCATGAATCATGAATTGAATAATGAATCATGAATCATGAATCGAATCATGAATCATGAGTCAAGAATCATGAATCTAATCATGAATCATGAATCATGAATTGAATCATGAATCATGAATCGAATCATGAATCATGAATTGAATCATAAATCGAATCATGAATCATGAATCATGAATCATGAATCATGAATCATGAATTGTATCATGAATCATGAATCGAATCATGAATCTTGAATCATGAATTGAATCATGAATTATGAATTTAATAATGAATCATGAATCATGAATCGAATCATGAATCATGAGTCAAGAATCATGAATCGAATCATGAATCATGAATTGAATCATGAATCATGAATCATGAATCATGAATTGAATCATGAATCATAAATCATGAATCATGAATTGAATCATGAATCATGAATCATGAATCGAATCATAAATCATGAATCAAGAATCATGAATGTAATTTTGAATCATGAATTGAATCATGAATCAAATCATGAATTAGATCATGAATCATGAATCATGAATCATGAATCGAATCATGAATCATGAATCATGAATCATGAATCATGAATTGAATCATAAATCATGAATCATGAATTGAATCATGAATCATGAATCATGAATCATGAATCATGAATCATAAATCGAATCATGAATCATGAATCATGAATCGAATCATGAATCATGATTCATGATTCATGATTCGATTCATGATTCATGATTCATGATTCATGATCTAATTCATGAATTAAATCATGAATCATGAATCATGAATTATGAATTGAATCATAAATCATGAATCATGAATTGAATCATGAATCATGAATCATGAATTATGAATCATGCATCATGAATCATAAATCGAATCATGAATCGAATCATGAATCATGAATCATGAATCATGAATCTAATCATGAATCATGAATCATGAATCATGAATTGAATCATGAATCATGAATCGAATCATGAATCATGAATTGAATCATAAATCGAATCATGAATCATGAATCATGAATCATGAATCATGAATTGTATCATGAATCATGAATCGAATCATGAATCTTGAATCATGAATTGAATCATGAATCATGAATTTAATAATGAATCATGAATCATGAATCGAATCATGAATCATGAGTCAAGAATCATGAATCGAATCATGAATCATGAATTGAATCATGAATCATGAATCATGAATTGTATCATGAATCATAAATCATGAATCATGAATTGAATCATGAATCATGAATCATGAATCGAATCATAAATCATGAATCAAGAATCATGAATGTAATTTTGAATCATGAATTGAATCATGAATCAAATCATGAATTAGATCATGAATCAAATCATGAATTAGATCATGAATCATGAATCATGAATCGAATCATGAATCATGAATCATGAATCATGAATCATGAATTGAATCATAAATCATGAATCATGAATTGAATCATGAATCATGAATCATGAATCATGAATCATGAATCATAAATCGAATCATGAATCATGAATCATGAATCGAATCATGAATCATGAATTAAATCATGAATCATGAATCATGAATTATGAATTGAATCATGAATCATGAATCATGAATTGAATCATGAATCATGAATCATGAATTGAATCATGAATAATGAATCATGAATTATGAATCATAAATCGAATCATGAAATATGAGTTGAATCACGATTCGAATCATGAATTAAATCTTGAATCATGAATTGAATCATGAATCATGAATCATGAATCATGAATCATGAATCATGAATTTAATCATGAATCATGAATCATGAATCGAATAATGAATCATGAATCATGAATCATGAATTGAATCATGAATCATGAATCATGAATCGAATAATGAATCATGAATTGAATCATGAATCATGAATCATGAATTGAATAATGAATCATGAATCATGAATCGAATCATGAATCATGAATCAAGAATCATGAATCGAATCATGAATCGAATCATGAATCATGAATCATGAATTGAATCATGAATCATGAATCATGAATCATGAATCATGAATCATAAATTGAATCATGAATCATGAATCATGAATTGAATCATGAATCATGAATTATAAATTATGAATCTTAAATCGAATCATGAATCATGAATCATGAATTATGAATCTTAAATCGAATCATGAATCATGAATCATGAATTGAATCATAAATCATGAATCATGAATCATGAATTATGAATCATGAATCATGAATCAAGAATTGAATCATGAATCATGAATTATGAATTGAATCATGAATCATGAATCATGAATTGAATCATGAATCATGAATCATGAATCATGAATTGATGAATGAATTATGAATCATGAATTGAATCATGAATCATGAATCATGAATCATGAATCGTGAATCATGAATCATGAATTGAATCATGAATCATGAATCATGAATTGAATCATAAATCATGAATCATGAATCATGAATCATAAATCGAATCATGAATCATGAATCATGAATCATAAATCGAATCATGAATCATGAATCAAGAATTATGAATCATGAATCATGAATCAAGAATTGAATCATGAATCATGAATCATGAATTATGAATTGAATCATGAATCATGAATCATGAATCATGAATTGAATCATGAATCATGAATCATGAATCATGAATTGAATCATGAATTATGAATCATGAATTGAATCATGAATCATGAATCATGAATCATGAATCATAAATCGAATCATGAATCATGAATCATGAATCGAATCATGAATCATGAATCATGAATTGAATCATGAATCATGAATCATGAATTGAATCATGAATCATGAATCATGAATCGAATCATGAATCATGAATTGAATCATGAATCATGAATCATAAATTGAATCATGAATTGAATCATGAATCATGAATCATGAAGTGAATCATGAATTGAATCATGAATCATGATTCATAAATTGAATCATAAATTGAATCATGAAATATAAATTAAATCATGAATCATGAAGTGAATCATGAATTGAATCATGAATCATGAATAATGAATTGAATCATGAATCATGAATCATGAATCATGAATTGAATCCTGAATCATAAATTGAATTATGAATTGAATCATAAATCATGAATCATGAAGTGAATCATGAATTGAATCATGAATCATGATTCATAAATTGAATCATAAATTGAATCATGAATTATAAATTAAATCATGAATCATGAATTAAATCATGAATTGAATCATGAATCATGAATAATGAATTGAATCATGAATCATGAATCATGAATTGAATCATGAATCATGAATCATGAATCATGAATTGAATCATGAATCATGAATCATGAATTGAATCATGAATCGAATCATGAATCATGAATTGAATCATGAATCATGAATCATAAATTGAATCATGAATCATGAATTGAATCATGAATCATGAATCATGAATTGAATCATGAGTCATGAATCTTGAATTGAATCATGAATTAAATTATGAATCATGAATCAAGAATTGAATCATGAATCATGAATCATAAATTGAATCATGAATCATGAATCATAAATTGAATCATGAATCATGAATTGAATCATGAATTGAATCATGAATCATGAATTGAATCATGAATCATGAATTGAATCATGAACCATGAATCGAATCATGAATCATGAATTGAATCATGAATCGAATCATGAATCATGAATCATGAATTGAATCATGAATCTTGAATCATGAATTGAATCATGAATCATGAATCATGAATCATGAATTGAATAATGAATCATGAATCATGAATCGAATCATGAATCATGAGTCAAGAATCATGAATCTAATCATGAATCATGAATCATGAATCATGAATTGAATCATGAATCATGAATCGAATCATGAATCATGAATTGAATCATAAATCGAATCATGAATCATGAATCATGAATCATGAATCATGAATCGAATCATGAATCTTGAATCATGAATTGAATCATGAATCATGAATTTAATAATGAATCATGAATCATGAATCGAATCATGAATCATGAGTCAAGAATCATGAATCGAATCATGAATCATGAATTGAATCATGAATCATGAATCATGAATTGAATCATGAATCATGAATCATGAATTATGAATCATAAATCGAATCATATAATATGAGTTGAATCACGATTTATATCATGAATTGAATCATAAATCGAATCATATAATATGAGTTAAATCACGATTCGAATCATGAATTGAATCATGAATCATGAATTGAATCATGAATCATGAATCTTGAATCATGAATCATGAATTGAATCATGAATCATGAATTGAATCATGAATCATGAATCATGAATCATGAATCATGAATTGAATCATGAATCATGAATCATGAATTGAATAATGAATCATGCATTGAATCATGAATCATGAATCATGAATTAAATAATGAATCATGAATCATGAATCGAATCATGAATCATGAATCAAGAATCATGAATCGAATCATGAATCATGAATCATGAATCGAATCATGAATCATGAATCATGAATCGAATCATGAATCATGAATCATGAATTGAATCATGAATCATGAATCATGAATCATGAATCATGAATCATGAATTGAATCATGAATCATGAATCATGAATTGAATCATGAATCATGAATCATAAATTATGAATCTTAAATCGAATCATGAATCATAAATCATGAATCATGAATCTTAAATCTAATCATGAATCATGAATCATGAATCGAATCATGAATCATGAATTGAATCATTTATCATGAATCATGAATCATGAATTGAATCATTTATCATGAATCATGAATTGAATCATGAATCATGAATCATGAATCCTGAATCATGAATTAAATCCTGAATCATAAATTGAATTATGAATTGAATCATGAATCATGAATCATGAAGTGAATCATGAATTGAATCATGAATCATGATTCATAAATTGAATCATAAATTGAATCATGAATCATAAATCGAATCATGAATCGCGAATTGAATCATGAATCGAATAATGAATCATAAATCATGAATTGAATCATGAATTATGAATCATGAATTGAATCATGAATCATGAATCGAATCATGAATCATGAATCGAATCATGAATAATGAATTGAATCATGAATCGAATCATGAATCATGAATCATGAATTTTATCATGAATCATGAATCGAATCATGAATCTTGAATCATGAATTGAATCATGAATCTTGAATCATGAATTGAATCATGAATCAAATCATGAATCATGAATTGAATCATGAATCATGAATCATGAATCATGAATTGAATCATGAATCATGAATCATGAATCATGAATTGAATCATGAATCATGAATCAAGAATCATGAATTGAATCATGAATCATGAATCGAATCATGAATCTTGAATCATGAATTGAATAATGAATCATGAAACATGAATCGAATCATGAATCATGAGTAAAAAATCATGAATCGAATGATGAATCATGAATTGAATCATGAATCGAATCATGAATCATGAGTAAAAAATCATGAATCGAATGATGAATCATGAATTGAATCATGAATCATGAATCATGAATTATGATTTGAATCATGAATCATGAATCATGTATTGAATCATGAATCATAAATCATGAATCATGAATCAAATCATGAATCATAAATCAAGAATCATAAATCGAACCATGAATCATGAATCGAATCATGAATCATGAATCATGAATTGAATCATAAATCATAAATCATGAATCGAATCATGAATCATGAATCATGAATCATGAATTGAATCATGAATCATAAATCATGAATTGAATCATGAATCATGAATCATGAATCATGAATTGAATCATGAATCATGAATCATGAATTGAATCATGAATCATGAATCATGAATTGAATCATGAATCATGAATCATGAATCATGAATTGAATCATGAATCATGAATCATGAATTGAATCATGAATCGAATCATGAATCATGAATTGAATCATGAATCACGAATCATAAATTGAAACATGAATCATGAATTGAATCATGAATCATGAATCATGAATCATGAATTGAATCATGAGTCATGAATTTCGAATTGAATCATGAATTAAATTATGAATCATGAATCAAGAATTGAATCATGAATCATGAATCATGAATCATGAATTGAATCATGAGTCATGAATCTTGAATTGAATCATGAATTAATTTATGAATCATGAATCAAGAATTGAATCATGAACCATGAATCGAATCATGAATCATGAATTGAATCATGAATCGAATCATGAATCATGAATCATGAATTGTATCATGAATCATGAATCGAATCATGAATCTTGAATCATGAATTGAATCATGAAACATGAATTGAATCATGAATCTTGAATCATGAATTGAATCATGAATCTTGAATCATGAATTGAATAATGAATCATGAAACATGAATCGAATCATGAATCATGAGTAAAAAATCATGAATCGAATGATGAATCATGAATCATGAATCATGAATCATGAATCATGAATTGAATCATGAATCATGAATCATGAATTGAATCATGAATCATGAATTGAATCATGAATCATGAATCATGAATTGAATCATGAATCATGAATCATGAATCGAATCATGAATCATGAATCAAGAATCATAAATTGAATCATGAATCATGAATCATGAATCATGAATCATGAATTGAATCATGAATCATGAATCGAATCATGAATCATGAATTGAATCATGAATCGAATCATGAATCATGAATTCTATCATGAATCATGAATCGAATCATGAATCTTCAATCATAAATTGAATCATGAATCGAATCATGAATCATGAATCGAATCATGAATCATGAATCATGAATTGAATCATAAATCATGAATCATGAATCGAATCATGAATCATGAATCATGAATCATGAATTGAATCATGAATCATGAATCATGAATCATGAATCATAAATGGAATCATGAAATATGAGTTGAATCACGATTCGAATCATGAATTGAATCATGAATCATGAATTGAATCATGAATCATGAATCTTGAATCATGAATCATGAATTGAATCATGAATCATGAATTGAATCATGTATCATGAATCATGAATCATGAATCATGAATCGTGAATCATGAATCATGAATTGAATCATGAATCATGAATCATGAATTGAATCATAAATCATGAATCATGAATCATGAATCATGTATCATAAATCGAATCATGAATCATGAATCATGAATCATGAATCATGAATCATGAATCAAGAATTGAATCATGAATCATGAATCATGAATCGAATCATGAATCATGAATCATGAATCATGAATCATGAATCATGAATCATGAATTGAATCATGAATCATGAATTGAATCATGAATTATGAATCATGAATTGAATCATGAATCATGAATCATGAATCATGAATCATGAATCATAAATCGAATCATGAATCATGAATCATGAATCGAATCATGAATCATGAATCATGAATTGAATCATGAATCATGAATCATGAATTGAATCATGAATCATGAATCATGAATCGAATCATGAATCATAAATTGAATCATGAATCATGAATCATGAATCATGAATTGAATCATGAATCATGAATCGAATCATGAATCATGAATTGAATCATGAATCGAATCATGAATCATGAATCATGAATTGTATCATGAATCATGAATCGAATCATGAATCTTCAATCATAAATTGAATCATGAATCGAATCATGAATCATGAATCGAATCATGAATCATGAATCATGAATCATGAATTGAATCATAAATCATGAATCATGAATCGAATCATGAATCATGAATCGAATCATGAATCATAATTCATGAATTGTATCATGAATCATGAATCGAATCATGAATCATGAATCGAATCATGAATCATGAATCATGAATCATGAATTGAATCATAAATCATGAATCATGAATCGAATCATGAATCATGAATTGAATCATGAATCAAGAATCTTGAATCATGAATCATGAATTGAATCATGAATTATGAATTGAATCATGAATCATGAATTGAATAATGAATCATGAATCATGAATCGAATCATGAATCAAGAATCATGAATCGAATCATGAATCATGAATCGAATCATGAATCATGAATCGAATCATGAATCATGAATCATGAATCATGAATCATGAATCATGAATTGAATCATGAATCATGAATCATGAATTGAATCATGAATCATAAATTATGAATCTTAAATCGAATCATGAATCATGAATCATGAATCATGAATTATGAATCTTAAATCGAATCATAAATCATGAATCGAATCATGAATCATGAATTGAATCATTTATCATGAATCATGAATCATGAATCATGAATTGAATAATTTATCATAAATCATGAATTGAATCATGAATCATGAATCATGAATCATGAATTAAATCCTGAATCATAAATTGAATTATGAATTGAATCATGAATCATGAATCATTAAGTGAATCATAAATTGAATCATGAATCATGATTCATAAATTGAATCATAAATTGAATCATGAATTATAAATTAAATCATGAATCATGAATTAAATCATTAATTGAATCATGAATCATGAATAATGAATTGAATAATGAATCATGAATCATGAATCATGAATTGAATCATGAATCATGAATCATGAATTGAATCATGAATTGAATCATGAATCGAATCATGAATCATGAATTGAATCATGAATCATGAATCATGAATTGAATCATGAATTGAATCATGAATTGAATCATGAATCATGAATCCTGAATCATGAATTGAATCATGAGTCATGAATCTTGAATTGAATCATGAATTGAATTATGAATCATGAATCAAGAATTGAATCATGAATCATGAATCATAAATTGAATCATGAATCATGAATCATGAATTGAATCATGAATTGAATCATGAATCATGAATCATGAATTGAATCATGAATCATGAATTGAATCATGAACCATGAATCGAATCATGAATCATGAATTGAATCATAATTCGAATCATGAATCATGAATCGAATCATGAATCTTGAATCATGAATTTAATCATGAATCATGAATCATGAATTGAATAATGAATCATGAATCATGAATCGAATCATGAATCATGAGTCAAGAATCATGAATCTAATCATGAATCATGAATCATGAATCATGAATTGAATCATGAATCATGAATCGAATCATGAATCTTGAATCATGAATTTAATCATGAATCATGAATCATGAATTGAATAATGAATCATGAATCATGAATCGAATCATGAATCATGAGTCAAGAATCATGAATCTAATCATGAATCATGAATCATGAATCATGAATTGAATCATGAATCATGAATCGAATCATGAATCATGAATTGAATCATAAATCGAATCATGAATCATGAATCATGAATCATGAATCATGAATCATGAATTGTATCATGAATCATGAATCGAATCATGAATCTTGAATCATGAATTGAATCATGAATTATGAATTTAATAATGAATCATGAATCATGAATCGAATCATGAATCATGAGTCAAGAATCATGAATCGAATCATGAATCATGAATTGAATCATGAATCATGAATCATGAATCATGAATTGAATCATGAATCATAAATCATGAATCATGAATTGAATCATGAATCATGAATCATGAATCGAATCATAAATCATGAATCAAGAATCATGAATGTAATTTTGAATCATGAATTGAATCATGAATCGAATCATGAATCATGAATCATGAATCATGAATCATGAATCATGAATTGAATCATAAATCATGAATCATGAATTGAATCATGAATCATGAATCATGAATCATAAATCAAATCATGAATCATGAATCATGAATCGAATCATTAATCATGAATCATGAATCATGAATCATGAATTAAATCATGAATCATGAATCATGAATTATGAATTGAATCATAAATCATGAATCATGAATTGAATCATGAATCATGAATCATGAATCATGAATCATAAATCATGAATCATAAATCGAATCATGAATCATGAATCGAATCATGAATCATGAATCATGAATTGAATCATAAATCATGAATCATGAATTGAATCATGAATCATGAATCATGAATCATGAATCATGAATCATAAATCGAATCATGAATCATGAATCATGAATCGAATCATGAATCATGAATCATGAATTAAATCATGAATCATGAATCATGAATTATGAATTGAATCATGAATCATGAATCATGAATCGAATCATGAATCATAAATCATGAATCATGAATTGAATCATAAATCGAATCATGAATCATGAATTGAATCATGAATCATAAATCATGAATCATGAATTGAATCATAAATCATGAATCATGAATTGAATCATGAATCATGAATCATGAATTGAATCATGAATTATGAATCATAAATCGAATCATGAAAAATTGAGTTGAATCACGATTCGAATCATGAATTGAATCATGAATCATGAATTGAATCATGAATCATGAATCTTGAATCATGAATCATGAATTGAATCATGAATCATGAATTGAATCATGAATCATGAATCATGAATCATGAATCATGAATCACAAATCATGAATTGAATCATGAATCATGAATCATGAATCGAATAATGAATCATGAATTGAATCATGAATCATGAATCATGAATTGAATAATGAATCATGAATCATAAATCGAATCATGAATCATGAATCAAGAATCATGAATCGAATCATGAATCATGAATTGAATCATGAATCATGAATCATGAATTGAATAATGAATCATGAATCATAAATCAAATCATGAATCATGAATCAAGAATCATGAATCGAATCATGAATCATGAATCGAATCATGAATCATGAATCATGAATTGAATCATGAATCATGAATCATGAATCATGAATCATGAATCATGAATTGAATCATGAATCATGAATCATGAATTGAATCATGAATCATGAATCATAAATTATGAATCCTAAATCGAATCATGAATCATGAATCATGAATCATAAATTATGAATCTTAAATCGAATCATGAATCATGAATCATGAATTGAATCATGAATCATGAATTGAATCATTTATCATGAATCATGAATCATGAATCATGAATTGAATCATTTATCATGAATCATGAATTGAATCATGAATCGAATCATGAATTAAATCATGAATCGAATCATGAATCATGAATTGAATCATGAATCATGAATCATGAATCATGAATTGAATCATGAATCAAGAATCAAGAATCATGAATTGAATCATGAATCATGAATCGAATCATGAATCTTGAATCATGAATTGAATCATGAATCATGAATCATGAATCATGAATTGAATAATGAATCATGAAACATGAATCGAATCATGAATCATGAGTAAAAAATCATGAATCGAATCATGAATCATGAATTGAATCATGAATCATGAATCATGAATTATGAATTGAATCATGAATCATGAATCATGTATTGAATCATGAATCATGAATCATGAATTGAATCATGAATCATGAATCAAGAATCATAAATCGAATCATGAATCATGAATCGAATCATGAATCGAATCATAAATCATAAATCATGAATCGAATCATGAATCATGAATCATGAATCATGAATCATGAATTGAATCATGAATCATAAATCATGAATTGAATCATGAATCATGAATCATGAATCATGAATTGAATCATGAATCATGAATCATGAATTGAATCATGAATCATGAATCATGAATCATGAATTGAATCATGAATCATGAATCATGAATTGAATCATGAATCGAATCATGAATCATGAATTGAATCATGAATCATGAATCATAAATTGAAACATGAATCATGAATTTAATCATGAATCATGAATCATGAATCATGAATTGAATCATGAGTCATGAATCTTGAATTGAATCATGAATTAAATTATGAATCATGAATCAAGAATTGAATCATGAATCATGATTAATGAATCATGAATTGAATCATGAGTCATGAATCTTGAATTGAATCATGAATTAAATTATGAATCATGAATCAAGAATTGAATCATTAACCATGAATCGAATCATGAATCATGAATTGAATCATGAATCGAATCATGAATCATGAATCATGAATTGTATCATGAATCATGAATCGAATCATGAATCTTGAATCATGAATTGAATCATGAATCATGAATCATGAATCATGAATTGAATAATGAATCATGAATCATGAATCGAATCATGAATCATGAGTCAAGAATCATGAATTGAATCATGAATCATGAATCATGAATCATGAATCATAAATCATGAATTGAATCATGCATCATGAATCATGAATTGAATCATGAATCATGAATCATGAATCATGAATCATGAATTGAATCATGAATCATGAATCATGAATTGAATCATGAATCATGAATCTTGAATTATGAATTATGAATTGAATCATGAATCATGAATTGAATCATGAATCATGAATCATGAATCATGAATCATGAATTATGAATCTTAAATCGAATCATGAATCATGAATCATGAATTGAATCATGAATCATGAATCTTGAATTATGAATTATGAATTGAATCATGAATCATGAATTTAATCATGAATCATGAATCATGAATCATGAATCATGAATCATGAATTATGAATCTTAAATCGAATCATGAATCATGAATCATGAATCGAATCATAAATCATGAATCGAATCATGAATCATGAATCATTAATCATGAATTGAATCATGAATCATAAATCATGAATCATGAATCGAATCATGAATCATGAATCGTGAATCGTGAATCATGAATCATAAATTGAATCATGAATCATGAATTGAATCATAAATCATGAATCATGAATCATGAATCATGAATCATAAATCGAATCATGAATCATGAATCATGAATCGAATCATGAATCATGAATCATGAATCATGAATTGAATCATGAATCATGAATCATGAAATATGAATTGAATCATGAATCATGAATCATGAATTGAATCATGAATCTTGAATCATGAATCATGAATCATGAATTGAATCATGAATCATGAATCATGAATTGAATCATGAATCATGAATCATGAATTATAAATCGAATCATGAATCATGAATTGAATCATGAATCGAATCATGAATCATGAATCATGAATTGAATCATGAATCATGAATCATGAATTGAATCATAATTCATGAATCGAATCATAAATCATGAATCATGAATTGAATCATGAATCATGAATCATGAATCATGAATTGAATCATGAATCATGAATTGAATCATGAATCATGAATCGAATCATGAATAATGAATTGAATCATGAATCGAATCATGAATCATGAATCATGAATTGTATCATGAATCATGAATCGAATCATGAATCTTGAATCATGAATTGAATCATGAATCATGAATTGAATCATGAATCATAAATCATGAAACATGAATTGAATCATGAATCATGAATCGAATCATGAATCATGAATCGAATCATGAATTTTGAATCATGAATTGAATCATGAATCATGAATCATGAATTGAATCATGAATCATGAATCATGAATTGAATAATGAATCATGAAACATGAATCGAATCATGAATCATGAGTAAAAAATCATGAATCGAATGATGATTTATGAATTGAATCATGAATCATGAATCATGAATTATGAATTGAATCATGAATCATGAATCATGAATTGAATCATAAATCATGAATCATGAATCGAATCATGAATCATGAATCAAGAATCATAAATCGAATCATGAATCATGAATCGAATCATGAATCATGAATTGAATCATAAATCATAAATCATGAATCGAATCATGAATCATGAATCATGAATCATAAATCGAATCCTGAATCATGAATTGAATCATGAATCGAATCATGAATCATGAATCATGAATTGAATCATGAATCATGAATCATGAATTGAATCATGAATCATGAATCGAATACTGAATCATGAATCATGAATTGAATCATGAATCATGAATCATGAATCATGAATTGAATCATGAATCATGAATCGAATCATGAATAATGAATTGAATCATGAATCAAATCATGAATCATGAATCATGAATTGTATCATGAATCATGAATCGAATCATGAATCTTGAATCATGAATTGAATCATGAATCGAATCATGAATCATGAATTGAATCATGAATCATGAATCATGAATCATGAATTGAATCATTAATCATGAATCATGAATTGAATCATGAATCATGAATCATGAATCAAATCATGAATCATGAATCGAATCATGAATCTTGAATCATGAATTGAATCATGAATCATGAATCATGAATCATGAATTGAATAATGAATCATGAAACATGAATCGAATCATGAATCATGAGTAAAAAATCATTAATCGAATGATGAATCATGAATTGAATCATGAATCATGAATCATGAATCATGAATCATGAATCATGAATTATGAATTGAATCATGAATCATGAATCATGAATTATGAATTGAATCATGAATCATGAATCATGAATTATGAATTGAATCATGAATCATGAATCATGTATTGAATCATGAATCATGAATCATGAATCATGAATTGAATCATAAATCATGAATCATGAATCGAATCATGAATCATGAATCAAGAATCATAAATCGAATCATGAATCGTGAATCGAATCATGAATCATGAATTGAATCATAAATCGTAAATCATAAATCGAATCATGAATCATGAATTGAATCATGAATCATAAATCATGAATTGAATCATGAATCATGAATCATGAATCATGAATTGAATCATGAATCATGAATCAAGAATTGAATGATAAATCATGAATCATGAATCATGAATTGAATCATGAATCATGAATCATGAATCATGAATTGAATCATGAATCATGAATCATGAATTGAATCATGAATTGAATCATGAATCATGAATTGAATCATGAATCATGAATCATAAATTGAAACATGAATCATGAATTGAATCATGAATCATGAATCATGAATTGAATCATGAGTCATGAATCTTGAATTGAATCATGAATTAAATTATGAATCATGAATCAAGAATTGAATCATGAACCATGAATCGAAACAGTGAATCATGAATTGAATCATGAATCGAATCATGAATCATGAATTTTATCATGAATCATGAATCGAATCATGAATCTTGAATCATGAATTGAATCATGAATCATGAATCATGAATTGAATAATGAATCATGAATCATGAATCGAATCATGAATCATGAATCATGAATCATGAATCATGAATCATGAATCATAAATCGAATCATGAATCATGAATCATGAATCGAATCATTAATCATGAATCATGAATCATGAATCATGAATTAAATCATGAATCATGAATCATGAATTATGAATTGAATCATAAATCATGAATCATGAATTGAATCATGAATCATGAATCATGAATCATCAATCATGCATCATGAATCATAAATCGAATCATGAATCATGAATCGAATCATGAATCATGAATCATGAATCATGAATCTAATCATGAATCATGAATCATGAATCATGAATTGAATCATGAATCATGAATCGAATCATGAATCATGAATTGAATCATAAATCGAATCATGAATCATGAATCATGAATCATGAATCATGAATCATGAATTGTATCATGAATCATGAATCGAATCATGAATCTTGAATCATGAATTGAATCATGAATCATGAATTTAATAATGAATCATGAATCATGAATCGAATCATGAATCATGAATCAAGAATCATGAATCGAATCATGAATCATGAATTGAATCATGAATCATGAATCATGAATTGTATCATGAATCATAAATCATGAATCATGAATTGAATCATGAATCATGAATCATGAATCGAATCATAAATCATGAATTAAGAATCATGAATGTAATTTTGAATCATGAATTGAATCATGAATCAAATCATGAATTAGATCATGAATCAAATCATGAATTAGATCATGAATCATGAATCATGAATCGAATCATGAATCATGAATCATGAATCATGAATTGAATCATAAATCATGAATCATGAATTGAATCATGAATCATGAATCATGAATCATGAATCATGAATCATAAATCGAATCATGAATCATGAATCATGAATCGAATCATGAATCATGAATCATGAATTAAATCATGAATCATGAATCATGAATCATGAATCATAAATTATGAATCTTAAATCGAATCATGAATCATGAATCATGAATCGAATCATGAATCATGAATTGAATCATTTATCATGAATCATGAATCATGAATCATGAATTGAATCATTTATCATGAATCATGAATTGAATCATGAATCGAATCATGAATTAAATCATGAATCGAATCATGAATCATGAATTGAATCATGAATCATGAATCATGAATCATGAATCATGAATTGAATCATGAATCATGAATCAAGAATCATGAATTGAATCATGAATCATGAATAGAATCATGAATCTTGAATCATGAATTGAATCATGAATCATGAATCATGAATCATGAATTGAATAATGAATCATGAAACATGAATCGAATCATGAATCATGAGTAAAAAATCATGAATCGAATCATGAATCATGAATTGAATCATGAATCATGAATCATGAATTATGAATTGAATCATGAATCATGAATCATGTATTGAATCATGAATCATGAATCATGAATTGAATCATGAATCATGAATCAAGAATCATAAATCGAATCATGAATCATGAATCGAATCATGAATCATGAATCATGAATTGAATCATAAATCATAAATCATGAATCGAATCATGAATCATGAATCATGAATCATGAATCATGAATTGAATCATGAATCATAAATCATGAATTGAATCATGAATCATGAATCATGAATCATGAATTGAATCATGAATCATGAATCATGAATTGAATCATGAATCATGAATCATGAATCATGAATCATGAATTGAATCATGAATCATGAATCATGAATTGAATCATGAATCGAATCATGAATCATGAATTGAATCATGAATCATGAATCATAAATTGAAACATGAATCATGAATTGAATCATGAATCATGAATCATGAATCATGAATTGAATCATGAGTCATGAATCTTGAATTGAATCATGAATTAAATTATGAATCATGAATCAAGAATTGAATCATGAATCATGATTAATGAATCATGAATTGAATCATGAGTCATGAATCTTGAATTGAATCATGAATTAAATTATGAATCATGAATCAAGAATTGAATCATTAACCATGAATCGAATCATGAATCATGAATTGAATCATGAATCGAATCATGAATCATGAATCATGAATCATGAATTGTATCATGAATCATGAATCGAATCATGAATCTTGAATCATGAATTGAATCATGAATCATGAATCATGAATCATGAATTGAATAATGAATCATGAATCATGAATCGAATCATGAATCATGAGTCAAGAATCATGAATCGAATCATGAATCATGAATCATGAATCATGAATCATGAATTGAATCATGAATCATGAATCATGAATTGAATCATGAATCATGAATCATGAATCATGAATTGAATCATGAATCATGAATCATGAATTGAATCATGAATCATGAATCTTGAATTATGAATTATGAATTGAATCATGAATCATGAATTGAATCATGAATCATGAATCATGAATCATGAATCATGAATTATGAATCTTAAATCGAATCATGAATCATGAATCGAATCATAAATCATGAATCGAATCATGAATCATGAATCATGAATCATGAATTGAATCATGAATCATAAATCATGAATCATGAATCAAATCATGAATCATGAATCGTGAATCGTGAATCATGAATCATAAATTGAATCATGAATCATGAATTGAATCATAAATCATGAATCATGAATCATGAATCATGAATCATAAATCGAATCATGAATCATGAATCATGAATCGAATCATGAATCATGAATCATGAATCATGAATTGAATCATGAATCATGAATCATGAAATATGAATTGAATCATGAATCATGAATCATGAATTGAATCATGAATCTTGAATCATGAATCATGAATCATGAATTGAATCATGAATCATGAATCATGAATTGAATCATGAATCATGAATCATGAATTATAAATCGAATCATGAATCATGAATTGAATCATGAATCGAATCATGAATCATGAATCATGAATTGAATCATGAATCATGAATCATGAATTGAATCATAATTCATGAATCGAATCATAAATCATGAATCATGAATTGAATCATGAATCATGAATCATGAATTGAATCATGAATCATGAATCGAATTATGAATAATGAATTGAATCATGAATCGAATCATGAATCATGAATCATGAATTGTATCATGAATCATGAATCGAATCATGAATCTTGAATCATGAATTGAATCATGAATCATGAATCATGAATTGAATCATGAATCATGAATCATGAAACATGAATTGAATCATGAATCATGAATCGAATCATGAATCATGAATCGAATCATGAATTTTGAATCATGAATTGAATCATGAATCATGAATCATGAATTGAATCAATAATCATGAATCATGAATTGAATAATGAATCATGAAACATGAATCGAATCATGAATCATGAGTAAAAAATCATGAATCGAATGATGATTTATGAATTGAATCATGAATCATGAATCATGAATTATGAATTGAATCATGAATCATGAATCATGTATTGAATCATGAATCATGAATCATGAATCATGAATCATGAATCATGAATTGAATCATAAATCATGAATCATGAATCGAATCATGAATCATGAATCAAGAATCATAAATCGAATCATGAATCATGAATCGAATCATGAATCATGAATCATTAATTGAATCATAAATCATAAATCATGAATCGAATCATGAATCATGAATCATGAATCATAAATCGAATCCTGAATCATGAATTGAATCATGAATCGAATCATGAATCATGAATCATGAATTGAATCATGAATCATGAATCATGAATTGAATCATGAATCATGAATCGAATACTGAATCATGAATCATGAATTGAATCATGAATCATGAATCATGAATCATGAATTGAATGATGAATCATGAATCGAATCATGAATAATGAATTGAATCATGAATCAAATCATGAATCATGAATCATGAATTGTATCATGAATCATGAATCGAATCATGAATCTTGAATCATGAATTGAATCATGAATCGAATCATGAATCATGAATTGAATCATGAATCATGAATCATGAATCATGAATTGAATCATTAATCATGAATCATGAATTGAATCATGAATCATGAATCATGAATCGAATCATGAATCATGAATCGAATCATGAATCTTGAATCATGAATTGAATCATGAATCATGAATCATGAATCATGAATTGAATAATGAATCGTGAAACATGAATCGAATCATGAATTATGAGTAAAAAATCATGAATCGAATGATGAATCATGAATTGAATCATGAATCATGAATCATGAATCATGAATCATGAATTGAATCATGAATCATGAATCATGAATCATGAATTATGAATTGAATCATGAATCATGAATCATGAATTATGAATTGAATCATGAATCATGAATCATGAATTATGAATTGAATCATGAATCATGAATCATGTATTGAATCATGAATCATGAATCATGAATCATGAATTGAATCATAAATCATGAATCATGAATCGAATCATGAATCATGAATCAAGAATCATAAATCGAATCATGAATCGTGAATCGAATCATGAATCATGAATTGAATCATAAATCGTAAATCATAAATCGAATCATGAATCATGAATCATGAATCATGAATCATGAATTGAATCATGAATCATAAATCATGAATTGAATCATGAATCATGAATCATGAATCATGAATTGAATCATGAATCATGAATCATGAATTGAATGATAAATCATGAATCATGAATCATGAATTGAATCATGAATCATGAATCATGAATCATGAATTGAATCATGAATCATGAATCATGAATTGAATCATGAATTGAATCATGAATCATGAATTGAATCATGAATCATGAATCATAAATTGAAACATGAATCATGAATTGAATCATGAATCATGAATCATGAATTGAATCATGAGTCATGAATCTTGAATTGAATCATGAATTAAATTATGAATCATGAATCATGAATTTTATCATGAATCATGAATCGAATCAT
This sequence comes from Mixophyes fleayi, assembly GCF_038048845.1. Lineage (NCBI taxonomy): Eukaryota > Metazoa > Chordata > Amphibia > Anura > Limnodynastidae > Mixophyes > Mixophyes fleayi. Next base: position 87,511 of record NW_027446028.1, read on the forward strand.
GAATCTTGAATCATGAATTGAATCATGAATCATGAATCATGAATTAAATAATGAATCATGAATCATGAATCGAATCATGAATCATGAGTCAAGAATCATGAATCGAATCATGAATCATGAGTCAAGAATCATGAATCGAATCATGAATCATGAATCATGAATCATGAATCATGAATCATGAATCATGAATTGAATCATGAATCATGAATTGAATCATGAATCATGAATCATGAATCATGAATTGAATCATGAATCATGAATCATGAATTGAATCATGAATCATGAATCTTGAATTATGAATTATGAATTGAATCATGAATCATGAATTGAATCATGAATCATGAATCATGAATCATGAATCATGAATCATGATTAATGAATTGAATCATGAATAATGAATCATGAATCAAATCATGAATCAATAATTGAATCATGAATTGAATCATGAATCATGAATCAAGAATCATGAATCGAATTATGAATCATGAATCGAATCATAAATCATGAATCATGAATTGAATCATGAATCATGAATCATGAATCATGAATTGAATCATGAATCATGAATCATGAATCGAATCATGAATCATAAATTGAATCATGAATCATGAATCATGAATCATGAATTGAATCATGAATCATGAATCGAATCATGAATCATGAATTGAATCATGAATCGAATCATGAATCATGAATCATGAATTGTATCATGAATCATGAATCGAATCATGAATCTTCAATCATAAATTGAATCATGAATCGAATCATGAATCATGAATCGAATCATGAATCATGAATCATGAATCATGAATTGAATCATAAATCATGAATCATGAATCGAATCATGAATCATGAATCGAATCATGAATCATAATTCATGAATTGTATCATGAATCATGAATCGAATCATGAATCATGAATCGAATCATGAATCATGAATCATGAATCATGAATTGAATCATAAATCATGAATCATGAATCGAATCATGAATCATGAATTGAATCATGAATCAAGAATCTTGAATCATGAATCATGAATTGAATCATGAATCATGAATTGAATCATGAATCATGAATTGAATAATGAATCATGAATCATGAATCGAATCATGAATCAAGAATCATGAATCGAATCATGAATCATGAATCGAATCATGAATCGAATCATGAATCATGAATCGAATCATGAATCATGAATCGAATCATGAATCATGAATCATGAATCATGAATCATGAATCATGAATTGAATCATGAATCATGAATCATGAATTGAATCATGAATCATAAATTATGAATCTTAAATCGAATCATGAATCATGAATCATGAATCATGAATTATGAATCTTAAATCGAATCATGAATCATGAATCGAATCATGAATCATGAATTGAATCATTTATCATGAATCATGAATCATGAATCATGAATTGAATAATTTATCATAAATCATGAATTGAATCATGAATCATGAATCATGAATCATGAATTAAATCCTGAATCATAAATTGAATTATGAATTGAATCATGAATCATGAATCATTAAGTGAATCATAAATTGAATCATGAATCATGATTCATAAATTGAATCATAAATTGAATCATGAATTATAAATTAAATCATGAATCATGAATTAAATCATTAATTGAATCATGAATCATGAATAATGAATTGAATAATGAATCATGAATCATGAATCATGAATTGAATCATGAATCATGAATCATGAATTGAATCATGAATTGAATCATGAATCGAATCATGAATCATGAATTGAATCATGAATCATGAATAATAAATTGAATCATGAATCATGAATTGAATCATGAATCATGAATCCTGAATCATGAATTGAATCATGAGTCATGAATCTTGAATTGAATCATGAATTGAATTATGAATCATGAATCAAGAATTGAATCATGAATCATGAATCATAAATTGAATCATGAATCATGAATCATGAATTGAATCATGAATTGAATCATGAATTGAATCATGAATCATGAATTGAATCATGAACCATGAATCGAATCATGAATCATGAATTGAATCATAATTCGAATCATGAATCATGAATCGAATCATGAATCTTGAATCATGAATTTAATCATGAATCATAAATCATGAATCATGAATCATGAATTGAATCATGAATCATGAATCATGAATTGAATGATAAATCATGAATCATGAATCATGAATTGAATCATGAATCATGAATCATGAATCATGAATTGAATCATGAATCATGAATCATGAATTGAATCATGAATTGAATCATGAATCATGAATTGAATCATGAATCATGAATCATAAATTGAAACATGAATCATGAATTGAATCATGAATCATGAATCATGAATTGAATCATGAGTCATGAATCTTGAATTGAATCATGAATTAAATTATGAATCATGAATCAAGAATTGAATTATGAACCATGAATCGAATCAGTGAATCATGAATTGAATCATGAATCGAATCATGAATCATGAATTTTATCATGAATCATGAATCGAATCATGAATCTTGAATCATGAATTGAATCATGAATCATGAATCATGAATTAAATAATGAATCATGAATCATGAATCGAATCATGAATCATGAGTCAAGAATCATGAATCGAATCATGAATCATGAGTCAAGAATCATGAATCGAATCATGAATCATGAATCATGAATCATGAATCATGAATCATGAATTGAATCATGAATCATGAATTGAATCATGAATCATGAATCATGAATCATGAATTGAATCATGAATCATGAATCATGAATTGAATCATGAATCATGAATCTTGAATTATGAATTATGAATTGAATCATGAATCATGAATTGAATCATGAATCATGAATCATGAATCATGAATCATGAATCATGATTAATGAATTGAATCATGAATCATGAATCATGAATCAAATCATGAATCAATAATTGAATCATGAATTGAATCATGAATCATGAATCAAGAATCATGAATCGAATTATGAATCATGAATCGAATCATAAATCATGAATCATGAATTGAATCATGAATCATGAATCATGAATCATGAATTGAATCATGAATCATGAATCATGAATCGAATCATGAATCATAAATTGAATCATGAATCATGAATCATGAATCATGAATTGAATCATGAATCATGAATCGAATCATGAATCATGAATTGAATCATGAATCGAATCATGAATCATGAATCATGAATTGTATCATGAATCATGAATCGAATCATGAATCTTCAATCATAAATTGAATCATGAATCGAATCATGAATCATGAATCGAATCATGAATCATGAATCATGAATCATGAATTGAATCATAAATCATGAATCATGAATCGAATCATGAATCATGAATCGAATCATGAATCATAATTCATGAATTGTATCATGAATCATGAATCGAATCATGAATCATGAATCGAATCATGAATCATGAATCATGAATCATGAATTGAATCATAAATCATGAATCATGAATCGAATCATGAATCATGAATTGAATCATGAATCAAGAATCTTGAATCATGAATCATGAATTGAATCATGAATCATGAATTGAATCATGAATCATGAATTGAATAATGAATCATGAATCATGAATCGAATCATGAATCAAGAATCATGAATCGAATCATGAATCATGAATCGAATCATGAATCGAATCATGAATCATGAATCGAATCATGAATCATGAATCGAATCATGAATCATGAATCATGAATCATGAATCATGAATCATGAATTGAATCATGAATCATGAATCATGAATTGAATCATGAATCATAAATTATGAATCTTAAATCGAATCATGAATCATGAATCATGAATCATGAATTATGAATCTTAAATCGAATCATGAATCATGAATCGAATCATGAATCATGAATTGAATCATTTATCATGAATCATGAATCATGAATCATGAATTGAATAATTTATCATAAATCATGAATTGAATCATGAATCATGAATCATGAATCATGAATTAAATCCTGAATCATAAATTGAATTATGAATTGAATCATGAATCATGAATCATTAAGTGAATCATAAATTGAATCATGAATCATGATTCATAAATTGAATCATAAATTGAATCATGAATTATAAATTAAATCATGAATCATGAATTAAATCATTAATTGAATCATGAATCATGAATAATGAATTGAATAATGAATCATGAATCATGAATCATGAATTGAATCATGAATCATGAATCATGAATTGAATCATGAATTGAATCATGAATCGAATCATGAATCATGAATTGAATCATGAATCATGAATAATAAATTGAATCATGAATCATGAATTGAATCATGAATCATGAATCCTGAATCATGAATTGAATCATGAGTCATGAATCTTGAATTGAATCATGAATTGAATTATGAATCATGAATCAAGAATTGAATCATGAATCATGAATCATAAATTGAATCATGAATCATGAATCATGAATTGAATCATGAATTGAATCATGAATCATGAATCATGAATTGAATCATGAATCATGAATTGAATCATGAACCATGAATCGAATCATGAATCATGAATTGAATCATAATTCGAATCATGAATCATGAATCGAATCATGAATCTTGAATCATGAATTTAATCATGAATCATGAATCATGAATTGAATAATGAATCATGAATCATGAATCGAATCATGAATCATGAGTCAAGAATCATGAATCTAATCATGAATCATGAATCATGAATCATGAATTGAATCATGAATCATGAATCGAATCATGAATCATGAATTGAATCATAAATCGAATCATGAATCATGAATCATAAATCATGAATCATGAATCATGAATTGTATCATGAATCATGAATCGAATCATGAATCTTGAATCATGAATTGAATCATGAATTATGAATTTAATAATGAATCATGAATCATGAATCGAATCATGAATCATGAGTCAAGAATCATGAATCGAATCATGAATCATGAATTGAATCATGAATCATGAATCATGAATCATGAATTGAATCATGAATCATAAATCATGAATCATGAATTGAATCATGAATCATGAATCATGAATCGAATCATAAATCATGAATCAAGAATCATGAATGTAATTTTGAATCATGAATTGAATCATGAATCGAATCATGAATCATGAATCATGAATCATGAATCATGAATTGAATCATAAATCATGAATCATGAATTGAATCATGAATCATGAATCATGAATCATAAATCAAATCATGAATCATGAATCATGAATCGAATCATTAATCATGAATCATGAATCATGAATCATGAATTAAATCATGAATCATGAATCATGAATTATGAATTGAATCATAAATCATGAATCATGAATTGAATCATGAATCATGAATCATGAATCATGAATCATAAATCATGAATCATAAATCGAATCATGAATCATGAATCGAATCATGAATCATGAATCATGAATTGAATCATAAATCATGAATCATGAATTGAATCATGAATCATGAATCATGAATCATGAATCATGAATCATAAATCGAATCATGAATCGAATCATGAATCATGAATCATGAATTAAATCATGAATCATGAATCATGAATTATGAATTGAATCATGAATCATGAATCATGAATCGAATCATGAATCATAAATCATGAATCATGAATTGAATCATAAATCGAATCATGAATCATGAATTGAATCATGAATCATAAATCATGAATCATGAATTGAATCATAAATCATGAATCATGAATTGAATCATGAATCATGAATCATGAATTGAATCATGAATTATGAATCATAAATCGAATCATGAAAAATTGAGTTGAATCACGATTCGAATCATGAATTGAATCATGAATCATGAATTGAATCATGAATCATGAATCTTGAATCATGAATCATGAATTGAATCATGAATCATGAATTGAATCATGAATCATGAATCATGAATCATGAATCACAAATCATGAATTGAATCATGAATCATGAATCATGAATCGAATAATGAATCATGAATTGAATCATGAATCATGAATCATGAATTGAATAATGAATCATGAATCATAAATCGAATCATGAATCATGAATCAAGAATCATGAATCGAATCATGAATCATGAATTGAATCATGAATCATGAATCATGAATTGAATAATGAATCATGAATCATAAATCGAATCATGAATCATGAATCAAGAATCATGAATCGAATCATGAATCATGAATCGAATCATGAATCATGAATCATGAATTGAATCATGAATCATGAATCATGAATCATGAATCATGAATTGAATCATGAATCATGAATCATGAATTGAATCATGAATCATGAATCATAAATTATGAATCCTAAATCGAATCATGAATCATGAATCATGAATCATAAATTATGAATCTTAAATCGAATCATGAATCATGAATCATGAATTGAATCATGAATCATGAATTGAATCATTTATCATGAATCATGAATCATGAATCATGAATTGAATCATTTATCATGAATCATGAATTGAATCATGAATCGAATCATGAATTAAATCATGAATCGAATCATGAATCATGAATTGAATCATGAATCATGAATCATGAATCATGAATTGAATCATGAATCAAGAATCAAGAATCATGAATTGAATCATGAATCATGAATCGAATCATGAATCTTGAATCATGAATTGAATCATGAATCATGAATCATGAATCATGAATTGAATAATGAATCATGAAACATGAATCGAATCATGAATCATGAGTAAAAAATCATGAATCGAATCATGAATCATGAATTGAATCATGAATCATGAATCATGAATTATGAATTGAATCATGAATCATGAATCATGTATTGAATCATGAATCATGAATCATGAATTGAATCATGAATCATGAATCAAGAATCATAAATCGAATCATGAATCATGAATCGAATCATGAATCGAATCATAAATCATAAATCATGAATCGAATCATGAATCATGAATCATGAATCATGAATCATGAATTGAATCATGAATCATAAATCATGAATTGAATCATGAATCATGAATCATGAATCATGAATCATGAATTGAATCATGAATCATGAATCATGAATTGAATCATGAATCATGAATCATGAATCATGAATTGAATCATGAATCATGAATCATGAATTGAATCATGAATCGAATCATGAATCATGAATTGAATCATGAATCATGAATCATAAATTGAAACATGAATCATGAATTGAATCATGAATCATGAATCATGAATCATGAATTGAATCATGAGTCATGAATCTTGAATTGAATCATGAATTAAATTATGAATCATGAATCAAGAATTGAATCATGAATCATGATTAATGAATCATGAATTGAATCATGAGTCATGAATCTTGAATTGAATCATGAATTAAATTATGAATCATGAATCAAGAATTGAATCATTAACCATGAATCGAATCATGAATCATGAATTGAATCATGAATCGAATCATGAATCATGAATCATGAATTGTATCATGAATCATGAATCGAATCATGAATCTTGAATCATGAATTGAATCATGAATCATGAATCATGAATCATGAATTGAATAATGAATCATGAATCATGAATCGAATCATGAATCATGAATCGAATCATGAATCATGAGTCAAGAATCATGAATTGAATCATGAATCATGAATCATGAATCATGAATCATAAATCATGAATTGAATCATGCATCATGAATCATGAATTGAATCATGAATCATGAATCATGAATCATGAATCATGAATTGAATCATGAATCATGAATCATGAATTGAATCATGAATCATGAATCTTGAATTATGAATTATGAATTGAATCATGAATCATGAATTGAATCATGAATCATGAATCATGAATTATGAATCTTAAATCGAATCATGAATCATGAATCATGAATTGAATCATGAATCATGAATCATGAATTATGAATCTTAAATCGAATCATGAATCATGAATCATGAATCGAATCATAAATCATGAATCGAATCATGAATCATGAATCATTAATCATGAATTGAATCATGAATCATAAATCATGAATCATGAATCGAATCATGAATCATGAATCGTGAATCGTGAATCATGATTCATAAATTGAATCATGAATCATGAATTGAATCATAAATCATGAATCATGAATCATGAATCATGAATCATAAATCGAATCATGAATCATGAATCATGAATCGAATCATGAATCATGAATCATGAATCATGAATTGAATCATGAATCATGAATCATGAAATATGAATTGAATCATGAATCATGAATCATGAATTGAATCATGAATCTTGAATCATGAATCATGAATCATGAATTGAATCATGAATCATGAATCATGAATTGAATCATGAATCATGAATCATGAATGATAAATCGAATCATGAATCATGAATTGAATCATGAATCGAATCATGAATCATGAATCATGAATTGAATCATGAATCATGAATCATGAATTGAATCATAATTCATGAATCGAATCATAAATCATGAATCATGATTGAATCATGAATCATGAATTGAATCATGAATCATGAATTGAATCATGAATCATGAATCGAATCATGAATAATGAATTGAATCATGAATCGAATCATGAATCATGAATCATGAATTGTATCATGAATCATGAATCGAATCATGAATCTTGAATCATGAATTGAATCATGAATCATGAATTGAATCATGAATCATGAACATGAATTGAATCATGAATCATGAATCGAATCATGAATCATGAATCGAATCATGAAATTTTGAATCATGAATTGAATCATGAATCATGAATCATGAATTGAATCATGAATCATGAATCATGAATTGAATAATGAATCATGAAACATGAATCGAATCATGAATCATGAGTAAAAAATCATGAATCGAATGATGATTTATGAATTGAATCATGAATCATGAATCATGAATTATGAATTGAATCATGAATCATGAATCATGTATTGAATCATGAATCATGAATCATGAATCATGAATCATGAATCATGAATTGAATCATAAATCAGAATCATGAATCGAATCATGAATCATGAATCAAGAATCATAAATCGAATCATGAATCATGAATCGAATCATGAATCATGAATCATGAATTGAATCATAAATCATAAATCATGAATCGAATCATGAATCATGAATCATGAATCATAAATCGAATCCTGAATCATGAATTGAATCATGAATCGAATCATGAATCATGAATCATGAATTGAATCATGAATCATGAATCATGAATTGAATCATGAATCATGAATCGAATACTGATCATGAATCATGAATTGAATCATGAATCATGAATCATGAATCATGAATTGAATCATGAATCATGAATCGAATCATGAATAATGAATTGAATCATGAATCAAATCATGAATCATGAATCATGAATTGTATCATGAATCATGAATCGAATCATGAATCTTGAATCATGAATTGAATCATGAATCGAATCATGAATCATGAATTGAATCATGAATCATGAATCATGAATCATGAATTGAATCATTAATCATGAATCATGAATTGAATCATGAATCATGAATCATGAATCGAATCATGAATCATGAATCGAATCATGAATCTTGAATCATGAATTGAATCATGAATCATGAATCATGAATCATGAATTGAATAATGAATCATGAAACATGAATCGAATCATGAATCATGAGTAAAAAATCATTAATCGAATGATGAATCATGAATTGAATCATGAATCATGAATCATGAATCATGAATCATGAATCATGAATTATGAATTGAATCATGAATCATGAATCATGAATTATGAATTGAATCATGAATCATGAATCATGAATTATGAATTGAATCATGAATCATGAATCATGTATTGAATCATGAATCATGAATCATGAATCATGAATTGAATCATAAATCATGAATCATGAATCGAATCATGAATCATGAATCAAGAATCATAAATCGAATCATGAATCGTGAATCGAATCATGAATCATGAATTGAATCATAAATCGTAAATCATAAATCGAATCATGAATCATGAATCATGAATTGAATCATGAATCATAAATCATGAATTGAATCATGAATCATGAATCATGAATCATGAATTGAATCATGAATCATGAATCAAGAATTGAATGATAAATCATGAATCATGAATCATGAATTGAATCATGAATCATGAATCATGAATCATGAATTGAATCATGAATCATGAATCATGAATTGAATCATGAATTGAATCATGAATCATGAATTGAATCATGAATCATGAATCATAAATTGAAACATGAATCATGAATTGAATCATGAATCATGAATCATGAATTGAATCATGAGTTATGAATCTTGAATTGAATCATGAATTAAATTATGAATCATGAATCAAGAATTGAATCATGAACCATGAATCGAAACAGTGAATCATGAATTGAATCATGAATCGAATCATGAATCATGAATTTTATCATGAATCATGAATCGAATCATGAATCTTGAATCATGAATTGAATCATGAATCATGAATCATGAATTGAATAATGAATCATGAATCATGAATCGAATCATGAATCATGAATCATGAATCATGAATCATGAATCATGAATCATAAATCAAATCATGAATCATGAATCATGAATCGAATCATTAATCATGAATCATGAATCATGAATCATGAATTAAATCATGAATCATGAATCATGAATTATGAATTGAATCATAAATCATGAATCATGAATTGAATCATGAATCATGAATCATGAATCATGAATCATGCATCATGAATCATAAATCGAATCATGAATCATGAATCGAATCATGAATCATGAATCATGAATCATGAATCTAATCATGAATCATGAATCATGAATCATGAATTGAATCATGAATCATGAATCGAATCATGAATCATGAATTGAATCATAAATCGAATCATGAATCATGAATCATGAATCATGAATCATGAATCATGAATCATGAATTGTATCATGAATCATGAATCGAATCATGAATCTTGAATCATGAATTGAATCATGAATCATGAATTTAATAATGAATCATGAATCATGAATCGAATCATGAATCATGAATCAAGAATCATGAATCGAATCATGAATCATGAATTGAATCATGAATCATGAATAATGAATTGTATCATGAATCATAAATCATGAATCATGAATTGAATCATGAATCATGAATCATGAATCGAATCATAAATCATGAATTAAGAATCATGAATGTAATTTTGAATCATGAATTGAATCATGAATCAAATCATGAATTAGATCATGAATCAAATCATGAATTAGATCATGAATCATGAATCATGAATCGAATCATGAATCATGAATCATGAATCATGAATTGAATCATAAATCATGAATCATGAATTGAATCATGAATCATGAATCATGAATCATGAATCATGAATCATAAATCGAATCATGAATCATGAATCATGAATCGAATCATGAATCATGAATCATGAATTAAATCATGAATCATGAATCATGAATTATGAATTGAATCATGAATCATGAATCATGAATTGAATCATGAATCATGAATCATTAATCATGCATCATGAATCATAAATCGAATCATGAATCATGAATCGAATCATGAATCATAAATCATGAATCATGAATTGAATCATAAATCATGAATCATGAATTGAATCATGAATCATGAATCATGAATTGAATCATGAATTATGAATCATAAATCGAATCATGAAAAATTGAGTTGAATCACGATTCGAATCATGAATTGAATCATGAATCATGAATTGAATCATGAATCATGAATCTTGAATCATGAATCATGAATTGAATCATGAATCATGAATTGAATCATGAATCATGAATCATGAATCATGAATCATGAATCACAAATCATGAATTGAATCATGAATCATGAATCATGAATCGAATAATGAATCATGAATTGAATCATGAATCATGAATCATGAATTGAATAATGAATCATGAATCATAAATCGAATCATGAATCATGAATCAAGAATCATGAATCGAATCATGAATCATGAATTGAATCATGAATCATGAATCATGAATTGAATAATGAATCATGAATCATAAATCGAATCATGAATCATGAATCAAGAATCATGAATCGAATCATGAATCATGAATCGAATCATGAATCATGAATCATGAATTGAATCATGAATCATGAATCATGAATTGAATCATGAATCATGAATCATAAATTATGAATCCTAAATCGAATCATGAATCATGAATCATGAATCATGAATCATAAATTATGAATCTTAAATCGAATCATGAATCATGAATCATGAATCGAATCATGAATCATGAATTGAATCATTTATCATGAATCATGAATCATGAATCATGAATTGAATCATTTATCATGAATCATGAATTGAATCATGAATCGAATCATGAATTAAATCATGAATCGAATCATGAATCATGAATTGAATCATGAATCATGAATCATGAATCATGAATCATGAATTGAATCATGAATCATGAATCAAGAATCATGAATTGAATCATGAATCATGAATCGAATCATGAATCTTGAATCATGAATTGAATCATGAATCATGAATCATGAATCATGAATTGAATAATGAATCATGAAACATGAATCGAATCATGAATCATGAGTAAAAAATCATGAATCGAATCATGAATCATGAATTGAATCATGAATCATGAATCATGAATTATGAATTGAATCATGAATCATGAATCATGTATTGAATCATGAATCATGAATCATGAATTGAATCATGAATCATGAATCAAGAATCATAAATCGAATCATGAATCATGAATCGAATCATGAATCATGAATCATGAATTGAATCATAAATCATAAATCATGAATCGAATCATGAATCATGAATCATGAATCATGAATCATGAATTGAATCATGAATCATAAATCATGAATTGAATCATGAATCATGAATCATGAATCATGAATTGAATCATGAATCATGAATCATGAATTGAATCATGAATCATGAATCATGAATCATGAATCATGAATTGAATCATGAATCATGAATCATGAATTGAATCATGAATCGAATCATGAATCATGAATTGAATCATGAATCATGAATCATAAATTGAAACATGAATCATGAATTGAATCATGAATCATGAATCATGAATTGAATCATGAGTCATGAATCTTGAATTGAATCATGAATTAAATTATGAATCATGAATCAAGAATTGAATCATGAATCATGATTAATGAATCATGAATTGAATCATGAGTCATGAATCTTGAATTGAATCATGAATTAAATTATGAATCATGAATCAAGAATTGAATCATTAACCATGAATCGAATCATGAATCATGAATTGAATCATGAATCGAATCATGAATCATGAATTGTATCATGAATCATGAATCGAATCATGAATCTTGAATCATGAATTGAATCATGAATCATGAATCATGAATCATGAATTGAATAATGAATCATGAATCATGAATCGAATCATGAATCATGAGTCAAGAATCATGAATCGAATCATGAATCATGAATCATGAATCATGAATCATGAATTGAATCATGAATCATGAATCATGAATTGAATCATGAATCATGAATCATGAATCATGAATTGAATCATGAATCATGAATCATGAATTGAATCATGAATCATGAATCTTGAATTATGAATTATGAATTGAATCATGATCATGAATTGAATCATGAATCATGAATCATGAATCATGAATCATGAATTATGAATCTTAAATCGAATCATGAATCATGAATCGAATCATAAATCATGAATCGAATCATGAATCATGAATCATGAATCATGAATTGAATCATGAATCATAAATCATGAATCATGAATCAAATCATGAATCATGAATCGTGAATCGTGAATCATGAATCATAAATTGAATCATGAATCATGAATTGAATCATAAATCATGAATCATGAATCATGAATCATGAATCATAAATCGAATCATGAATCATGAATCATGAATCGAATCATGAATCATGAATCATGAATCATGAATTGAATCATGAATCATGAATCATGAAATATGAATTGAATCATGAATCATGAATCATGAATTGAATCATGAATCTTGAATCATGAATCATGAATCATGAATTGAATCATGAATCATGAATCATGAATTGAATCATGAATCATGAA